>NC_057796.1:56435737-56735737 GCF_018294505.1 Triticum aestivum
CCTTATCCTCCCCGTCGCCGGCGAGGGGGTGCGGCGGGGACGGCCCCTGTTCTGACCCCGGTCGGGGGAACAGGGAAGGGGACGCGGGGGAGAGGTGGGCTGGGCCGGGGGGTCGGGGGTGGCGGCCCAGTTTGGGCCACGGGTCCAGTGGGGGGAAGGGCCTTCTCCTTTTTTTTTCTTTTTCTCTGTCTGTTCTGTTTTCTGTTTTCTTTTTATTTGTTTATTTCCTTTTCTGTTTTATTTCATTTAAAAGTATTTAGGTATTTTATAAAAATGTGTTTTCTCCACCATAATTACGAGTGTATTATTTGGCACCCACTGAACATTTTAGTTTAAATTTTTGAAAACTTTTATTTTCCACTTCTAAATTTAATTGAAGTTTGAACTAGGAGTTTGAAAAGGAATGTGATTCAAATGTGATCAAGCCCTGTTTAGCAACATGATTAGCTTAATCACAGGGAGTTACTGTAGCATGATTCTCAGGGTGTTACAAATCTCCTCCACTACAAGAAATATCGTCCCGAGATTTAGGAGGTAGAAGGAAACAGTGCGGAGTATGCTTCGCGCAGACGATCCTCTCGTTCCCAAGTGGCCTCATCTTCAGAATGGTGCGACCACTGGACTTTGAGAAACTTGATCGCCTTCTGACGTGTGCGGCGTTCAGCTTGGTCGAGAATGCGGACCGGATGCTCCTTATAGGAGAGGTCTTCCTGCAATTCGAGCAATTCATGATCCACAGCTCGGATTGGATCCTTGAAGCAACGGCGGAGCTGTGACACATGGAACACATCGTGAACCTGAGAAAGGTTCGGCGGTAGCTCCAGTTGGTATGCCACTTTTCCACACCTTTCGAGAATAGTGAATGGGCCAATATAGCGAGGAGCTAGTTTGTCCTTGATCCCGAAGCGGTGAGCACCCTTCATAGGTGTGACTCGAAGATAAGCCTTTTCGCCAGGATGATAGACCATGTCTTTATGATGACGGTCATACTGACTCTTCTGACGTGACTGAGCAGTCTTGAGATTCTCGCGAATAATGCGGACTTGTTCTTCGGCATCTTGGATAATATCCGGACCGAAGAGTGGACGTTCCCCAGTTTCTGACCAGTTCAGAGGGGTTCGGCACTTTCGTCCATATAACACTTCGAAGGGGGCCATCTTCAGACTAGCTTGATAGCTATTATTGTAAGAGAACTCAGCATACGGGAGAGATTCCTCCCATTTCTTGCCGAAGGAAATAACACAAGCTCGAAGCATGTCTTCGAGAACTTGATTGACGCGTTCAACTTGTCCTTGCGATTGAGGATGAAACGCAGTACTGAATGACAGATGAGTTCCCATTGCTTCTTGGAAACTTGCCCAGAATCTTGAAGTGAATAAGCTACCACGGTCTGAACTGACAACCAATGGAATACCGTGGAGTGAAACAATCCTGGACATATAGAGCGTTGCCAACTGGCTAGCAGTGATCGTTTCTTTGACCGCCAGGAAATGTGCAACTTTGGAAAGCCGGTCAATGACGACAAGAATAGCATCATTACCTTTCTGTGATTTGGGAAACCCAGTGACGAAGTCCATCTCAACATGGTCCCATTTCCATTCAGGAATAGAGATAGGTTGCAGAGTTCCAGCAGGCCTTTGATGTTCTGCTTTGATACGACGGCAAACGTCACACTCAGCAACATAACGAGCAATGTCTTGCTTCATATTAGACCACCAGAATCTCTGACGGATGTCTTGGTACATCTTTGTACTACCAGGATGGATACAAAGAGGCGTATCATGAGCTTCTTTCATAACTTCCTGCGTCATATCCAGGTTTTTCTCTGCACATGGCACCACTAGGCGGCCCTTGAAGTATAAGGTGCCATCTTCAGCAATGGTGAAGAATGAGGGCTTTCCTTCTGCGAGGTAGCGCTTAATCTTGTGGGCTTCAGAGTCATACCTCTGTAGCCTTTTGATGCTGTCCTCGAGATCTGGTTTAGCAACTAAGGTATTGAGGGAACCCTGGGTAACAACGTGGAGGTTCACCTTGCCAAATTCCTTAGGAGGGGGGGCAAGTGCACCCGGAGGAACAATATGGAGGTTCAGCTTCCTGAATTCTTCAACAAGCGAGGGCTGAACTTTATGAACCTGGAGGTGGTTGCAGTAAGACTTGCGGCTCAAGGCATCAGCCATTACATTAGCCTTGCCTGGCGTATAGGAAATACCCAAGTCAAAGTCTGCAACGAGCTCCATCCATCTCTGCTGACGGAGGTTCAGATCTGGTTGAGTAAACAGATACTTCAGACTTTGGTGGTCAGTGAAGATCTCGCAACGATTACCGAGAAGGTAATGTCGCCACTGCTTCAGCGCATGAATGACAGCAGCAAGTTCGAGGTCGTGAACTGGGTAGTTCTCTTCGTGAGGGCGCAATTGTCGAGAGGCATAAGCAATCACTTTGCGGCCTTGCATTAGGACACAGCCTAATCCTTGACGGGAAGCGTCGCAGTAAATGACGAAGTCCTTCTTAGTGTCAGGTGGAGCTAGAACTGGGGCAGAAGTCAACTTGTCTTTGAGTGCCTGGAAACTTTCCTGACATTTGTCTGTCCATTGGAACTTGACGCCCTTATGTAACAGGTTAGTCAGAGGCCTGGCAATCTTGGAGAAGTTCTCGACAAATCGACGGCAATAGCTGGCGAGACCGAGAAAACTTCTGACTTGCTTAACGTTCTTGGGAGGAGTCCAATCAAGAATAGCCTGAACTCGTTCAGGGTTGACGGCAATACCATCCTTAGAGATGACATGCCCGAGATAGGTTACTTCGGGTAGCCAGAATTCACATTTAGAGAACTTGGCATATAGTTGATGCTCTCGTAGCTTTTCCAGCACAAGTCGAAGATGTTCAGCATGTTCTTCTTTGTTCTTGGAAAATACCAGGATATCATCCAGATAAACCACGACAAACTTGTCGAGGTAATCCATGAATATATAGTTCATCAGACGAGAGAAGGTGGCTGGAGCATTGGTTAAACCGAAAGACATGACGGTGTACTCGTATGAACCATAACGAGTCACGAAGGCGGTCTTTGGGATATCCTCTTCGCGAACACGGATCTGGTGGTAGCCCAACCTCAAGTCGAGCTTAGAGAACACTGACGAACCCGCCAGTTGATCATACAGATCATTGATCCGAGGAAGAGGGTATTTATTCTGAATGGTAGCTTGGTTTATAGGACGGTAGTCTCGAACTAACCGGTTTGTCCCATCCTTCTTCTTGACAAAAAGAGAAGGTGCTCCCCAAGGAGAGCAACTTGGGCGAATGAATCCTTTGCGAAGAGACTTGTCGATTTCCTCCTTAAGCTCAAGGAGTTCATGCGGCGGCATTTTGTAGGGTCGCTTGGCTATAGGAGTGGTGCCTGGTTTCAAGTCGATGATGAATTCGACAGCTCTAGCAGGGGGAATCCCCGGAAGTTCTTCAGGGAAGACGTCGAGGAATTCACGCACGACGGGAATGTTTTCAATGCCCTCGAGTGGTGCAGCGTTCAATGCATTCAATGCGTAGAGCCTTGCCTCGGCATTTTGCACCAGATGAGCTTGGTAAGCAACTATTTCATCAGAAGGGTGTAGCAGATGGACGGTCTTAGTGGCGCAAACTATAGAAGCGGTATGCGCTTTCAACCAATCCATACCCAAAATGAGGTCGATGTTAGACGACTTCAGGATAATGGGAGAGGCATAGAATTCCAGCCCTTCGATTTCCACGGGGACATCGATGCCAACCAAGGAGGTTTGACACTGTCCCACGGGGGTTTTGACCAATACAGAGGTGTTCATCTCCTCACATTTAACGTCGTGCTTGTATGCAAAATCTTCTGACATGAATGAATGCGATGCACCTGTATCAAATAAAACGGATGCTGGTACTGAATTTACGAGGAGTGTACCCATCACAGTAGCAGGCTGGTCTTGAGCTTCGTTGAGATCAACGTGGTTGGCATGAGCACGACCATAAGGCTTAGCATTGTTGCTACGGGGCTGGTTGTTACCACGGCCCGTTGCTGGAAGGGCAAGTTGACTCTGATTCTGATGGCAGTCCCAGGCACGGTGACCTGGTTGTCCACACTTGTAGCACAGACCATTATTGGGAGTGGGAACAGGAGCTTGGGATGGTGGAGCTGGAAGTCTTGACTGCCTAGATGGTGGTGGAGGCAGACGAGGTGCAGCATAGGTCTGCCTTGGGGCAGATGCATTTGGACGGTACATGCTGTTCGGGATCCATATCTTACGCTTCTGTGCAGGCGAACCCGAAGATGAGCCCGTGTCACGGTTACGCCTGTGAGAGCTCTGATATTCCTGCAGACCAGTTTCGACATTGATGGCCTTGTTCACCAAGGTGGCGAAATCAGCAAAGTCATGCACTAGAAGTGCGAGCTTGATGTCAGCTTGAAGGCCATCACGGAACTTCTCCTGTCTGCGTGCATCAGTTGCAATGTCTTCTTCAGCATAGCGGGACAAGTCCAGAAACTCCCGCTGATAAGCTTCGACAGATTTGTTGCCTTGGGTGAGGTTGCGGAACTCACGCTTCTTCCGGTCCATGACTCCCTGAGGAATGAAGCGGGCACGGAAAGCTGCTTGGAAGTCTGGCCAGGTGATGATTGTTCCAGCTGGCAGAGTACGCCTGTGGCTGTCCCACCATTGAGCTGCGGGTCCCTTCAGAAAGAAGGAAGCAAAGTTGACATAGCTGGCAGGGGCTACATCAGCAGACTCCAACTCATAGGTGATGTCACGGAGCCAGTCATCAGCATCCAGAGGCTGAGTTGAGCTGCGGCAGATGGTTGGGTTGAGGCGTATGAAATCTTGAAGAGTCACTTGGGCTGGCTGCTGGTTCATATTGGGGCGAGGAAACTGAGCCATCATATTTTCCATGAATTGGCGGTTCAGTTCAAACTGTTGGATCATACCAGCCATGTACTCAGGTGGTGGTGGGGCATCGCCACCACGACCACGACCACCTGGTCTAACCATCCTGCTAATATATAACAGGGGTCGTTCAGCATTGAGAAATATTTACAAAGACAAGAATCATTCATGATGAAACATGCATAACGAAAGGAGCACAATAGCTACTGCATAGTAGTCGGCATAACTTACAAAAGGGGTCATGCATAGAGTTCAGTACATAGAGTTCAGTACATGGACTAAAACATCATAGGCGGCACACAGGCTCGCGGCGACTGCAACTAATACTACAAGCAAGCCTACATCAGTCCCAAGAGGTACCGTGGAGGTAATCGTAGCCCGACAGCTGGTAGTGAGGCAACGGATAGCCCTCCACGTCAGCAGGCTGGGGGCCGCGGATACTCAGGTGTAGAGCCCGACGCTCAGGTGGCAGAAGAGGACCAAGTGCGGGAGAATAGCCTCCCACCTCTGGCCAACCGACACCGTGGGGCATCACGGTCCTGGCTGGGTAGATCGCAGTACGCGGTACCTGTCCAGACCGGACAAAGGGGTGCAGCAGCGTCAGAGCACGGTAAAGGTGCTGACGGGTGGTGTACATCTCGTGGCGAAGAGCTCGGTTAGCTCGATACATCCCATCAGCATGCAGAACCAGGTGCTGATGGTAGAAGGGCTCTCGGGTGACAGTGGAGTAGGCAGCAGTATAGTATCCCTCCGCACCAACATCAGAGGCGATAGCAATGTGCCTGAAAGGGGAGGTGTCCAACTCCTGATACTCTCCACGAAGACGTGTCAGAGCAGCATAGGCAGCATCGTGGACAGCCATATCGATGGTCACACCAACACCATGTGCGGTGTGCAGCACAGTAGTGGAGTCATACTCCCGAGAGTAGAGGTGGACGATGGCACGGTACTGCTCCTGGTTAAAGTCCTGGTACTCCTCGTAGACGGTGTACTCAGGGTGCCAGCGATAACCCAGATAGGTCATCATCTCAGCTAGCACCGCAGGTGATCCCGAGGCACCAATGGCCATCGTGTGGCGAACGACCTGCCTCGTGGGTTCCATCTGAAAGGAAAGACGTTTCAAAGGAGTCAAATGACAGTGTGTGAATTGTCCAAAATACTATTCTGAGAAACATCTATGGCTTATCCATCTTTGGGGTGAACGCGGTCACGGGATCCTAGTGTTAGAGTTAGTAAATTCGTTTATCCCGAGTAGAAGAGAGTTCAGAGTCCCAGAGTAAAGGTCGAGGAGTAAAAGATCCTAGTACCACCCAATGGCGACGTGGGCCCGTAAGACACACAGCCATGTTAGTAAAATGTTTTGTAATGTCTAGACTCGACTTCGGCCAAGGAGTGTGGATAGGGGGATTCCTACAGGCAGTCGGCTCTGATACCAACTTGTGACGCCCCCGATTTGACCGTACACTAATCATGCACGCAAATGTGTACGATCACGATCAGGGACTCACGGGAAGATATCACAACACAACTCTACAACAAAAATAAGTCATACAAGCATTATAATACAAGCCAGGGGCCTCGAGGGCTCGAATATAATTGCTCGATCATAGACGAGTCAGCGGAAGCAACAATATCTGAGTACAGACATAAGTTAAACAAGTTTGCCTTAAGAAGGCTAGCACAAAAGTAGCAACGATCGAAAAGGCAAGGCCTCCTGCCTGGGAACCTCCTAACTACTCCTGGTCGTCGTCAGCGGCCTGCACGTAGTAGTAGGCACCTCCAGTGTCGTAGGTGTCGTCGTCGGCGGTGGCGTCTGGCTCCTGAACTCCAGCATCTGGTTGCGACAACCAGATAGAAAGGAAAAAGGGGGAAAAGAGGGAGAGAAACAACCGTGAGTACTCATCCAAAGTACTCGCAAGCAAGGAGCTACACTACATATGCATGGGTATATGTGTAAAGGGGCATATCAGTGGACTGAACTGCAGAATGCCAGAATAAAAGGGGGATAGCTAGTCCTGTCGAAGACTACGCTTCTGGACATCTCCATCTTGCAGCATGTAGAAGAGAGTAGATTGAAGTCTTCCAAGTAGCATCGCATAGCATAATCCTACCCGGCAATCCCCTCCTCGTCGCCCTGTTAGAGAGCGATCACCGGGTTGTATCTGGCACTTGGAAGGGTGTATTTTATTCAGTATCCAGTTCTAGTTGTCATAAGCTCAAGGTACAACTCCGGGTCGTCCTTTTACCGAGGGACACGGCTATTCGAATAGATAAACTTCCCTGCAGGGGTGCACCACATAACCCAACACGCTCGATCCCATTTGGCCGGACACACTTTCCTGGGTCATGCCCGGCCTCGTAAGATCAACACGTCGCAGCCCCACCTAGGCCCAACAGAGAGGTCAGCACGCCGGTCTAAACCTATGCGCGCAGGGGTCTGGGCCCATCGCCCTATGCACACCTGCACGTTGCGTACGCGGCCGGAAGCAGACCTAGCCCCCTTAATACAAGCGCGAGCTTACGGTCCAATGCGGCGCGCGCCACTCAGTTGCTGACGTCAAAAGAGCTTCGGCTGATACCACGACGTCGGGATACCCATAACTACTCCCACGTAGATGGTTAGTGCGTATAGACCAAATGGCCAGACTCAGATCAAATACCAAGATCTCGTTAAGCGTGTTAAGTTACCGCGAACGCCGACCAGGGCCAGGCCCACCTCTCACCTAGGCGGTCTCAACCTGCCCTGTCGCTCCGCCACAAAGATACACTCGCGGGTACTCCTACGAGCCGACCCGATTTAAATCATCACATGTGCCATGTATATAGTATATAAGTATATACCCGTGATCACCGCCCAGGTGATCACGGCCCGATAGTATAGCACAGCAGACGGACAAGAATGTAGGGCCACTGATGGAAATCTAGCATTCTAGACTAAGCATGTAGGATTGCAGGTAAAGGTAACAACAATAGTAGCAAGGATAGGCTATGCACCAGAATAGGATATCGGAAAGCAGTAACATGCTACACTACTCTAATGCAAGCAGTATAGAGAAGTATAGGCGATATCTGGTGATCAAGGGGGGGAGGCTTGCCTGGTTGCTCTGGCAAGTAGGAGGGGTCGTCGACTCCGTAGTCGAACTGGGCAGCAGCAGTGTCGGTCTCGTAGTCTACCGGAGAGAAGAGGGGGAAGAAACAGTAAATACAATGCAAACATAAGCATGACGATGCGTGACATGACAATGAGCGGTGCTAGGTGTGTCTTAACGCGACAGTAGGTGGTACCGGTGAAGGGGGGGACATCCGGGAGGTATTCCCGATGTTTCGCGTTTTCGGACAGATGGACCGGAGGGGGAAAGTTGCTAGTTCGATAGGTTAGGGAGGTGTGGTGGACGAACGGACTGCGTATTTGGATTCGTCTCGTCGTTCTGAGCAACTTTCATATAGAAAACATTTTCATCCGAGTTACGGTTTAAAAGATATGAATTTTCAAAGTTTATTTGAATTTCTGGAATTATTTATATTAAGCAAAAATGAATTATGACGTCAGCATGAGGCAATGCTGACGTCAGCAGGTCAACAGGTCGGCTGACCAGTCAAACCAGACAGGTGGGTCCTGTGGGACCCACATGTCAGCCTCTGTTAGTCTAATATTAATTTAAACTAAACTAACAGTCTAACTAGAGGGGTGGGCCCCATATGTCAGTGAGTGATTAGTTAATCTAATTATTTTTATTTATAAAACATTTTTCTTTTCTCTTTTTTTTTAATTTTGCGGCGGGGCCCGCATGTGAGTGGCTGGGCCTGCCCAGTCAGCACGTTGACTGGGTTGACCCAGTCAACGGGGCCCACTGGCAGTGGCACTGGGGTGGCCCCAGGCCAGCCACGTCGGCGGCCGGCGCCGGAGCGACTCCGGCGAGCCAAACGTGGCGGCGCGGCTCGGGAGGGGTGCGGGTTTCACGCACAGTGGGTTTGCGGGGTCGTGGCTGGGCGCGTTCGACGCGGCTCGGCGCCGCGCGTCCAACGGTGGTGGCCGGAGGGGCTGGAACGGGCGGGGGCGAGTGCTTCGAGCTCGCCGGCGGCGAGGTGCTTCGGGCTGGGGGCGGGTGCGGCGTTAGAGCGCGCGAGCGGCCGAACTAACTAGCTAGGCGGGTGCGGCACGACGCGGTCGAGCTAGCGGGCCTACGCCCGTGACCATTTGGTCACCGGAGACCCGCCGGCGGCGAGCTCCGCGGCGCGGCGTTCGGGCGCGCGTGGAAACAGCGGCTACGGAACACGGGCGAGCTAACGGAGAGGGGGAGGAGAAGCGGGAGCTCACAGCGGAGCCGTAGGGAGTGGCAGTGAGCTCGGGGAGGGCGCGGGGTAGCCGGAATCGGCGACGATCGACGGCGGCCGTGCGGGGAAGACGAGCTCGGGGAGGTCGGTGTGCAGAGGCGCTCGGCTCGTTCCCGATGGCGTAGTCGACGTAGTCGACGGCGGGGAGCCGCTCGGGCACGTCGTTGGGGCAATCGGGGCACGGTGGCCGCGGGAACGACGGTGAACGGCGGCGAGCACGCTCGGGCAGAGGGGATCGAAGGGGAGAGGGAGGTGGATCTGGCGGGGGGAGGCGCAGAGGCCGAGAGGGAGAGCGGGGGTGAGTGGGAGAGAGGCCCGAGGAGGCGGGGGTGCTGGCGCCCTTATCCTCCCCGTCGCCGGCGAGGGGGTGCGGCGGGGACGGCCCCTGTTCCGACCCCGGTCGGGGGAACAGGGAAGGGGACGCGGGGGAGAGGTGGGCTGGGCCGGGGGGTCGGGGGTGGCGGCCCAGTTTGGGCCACGGGTCCAGTGGGGGGAAGGGCCTTCTCCTTTTTTTTTCTCTGTCTGTTCTGTTTTCTGTTTTCTTTTTATTTGTTTATTTTCTTTTCTGTTTTATTTCATTTAAAAGTATTTAGGTATTTTATAAAAATGTGTTTTCTCCACCATAATTACCAGTGTATTATTTGGCACCCACTGAACATTTTAGTTTAAATTTTTGAAAACTTTTATTTTCCACTTTTAAATTTAATTGAAGTTTGAACTAGGAGTTTGAAAAGGAATGTGATTCAAATGTGATCAAGCCCTGTTTAGCAACATGATTAGCTTAATCACAAGGAGTTACTGTAGCATGATTCTCAGGGTGTTACAGGCGCCGTCACCGGCGAGATTTGCGCCAAGTCAAGTCAAGATCTGATCTCCCGTCAACTAGCCATTTGTGGCGCCGTTGCCGGGGAGATCTACGCTCAAGTCAAGACATACCAAGTACCCATCACAAACTCTTATCCCTCGCATTACATTATTTGCCATTTGCCTCTCGGTTTCCTCTGCCCCACTTCACCTTTGCCTTTTCTTCGCCCCTCTTCCGTTCGTCTTTTTCGTTTGCTTGTGTTGCCATGTGCCTTCTATGTGCTTGCATCTTCGCTTGCTAAAAATCTATTGATATGGATCCTCATCCCCTTGCTAATATTTTTAAGAGATCCAATTATGATGAACCAATTGCTAGTGAGTTGTGTGCACTAGATTATCTTTATGAGGTTTTGCTTGAAATTCATGAATCTGGAAATTGTGATGAAGTACTTTATGAAGTGATTCATGGTAGATCTTTGAATGAAAAGCATGATTGCAATGATGGTATTACAAATTCTATTAATGTCAGTTGTGCTAATAATATGCAACACCCTAATCTTGGGGATGCTAGTTTTGCTATATCCTCTACTTGTTGCAACGATCATGATTGGGGTGATTCTTCTTATGATCTTGAAAATTTATTTAAGCCTCATGATGAATATGAGATTGATAATAATGTTTGCAATAATATTGAAAGTAGGTTTGGAAGAGTGTCAACTTTAGATCCCACATATTTGGAGAATGTTCAATCTTATGAAGTTTTTGATAAAAGTGGGTTTGGAGAGGTCATGACTTTAGTTAATGTTAATCCCACTATTTTGGAAGAGTGTCAACTTTGCATACATGTGGATCGTGTTGAGAATATGTTTTGTGATAGCTATATTGTTGAATTTTCTTATGATCCTACATGTAATTATTATGAGAGAGGAAAATATGGTTGTAGAAATTTTCATGTTACTAAATTAGATCTCGTTATGTTGAGATTGCTATTGTTTCTTTCCGCTTCCTTGCATATGCTAGTTTTTGCTTGCCTTGATAATTTGTTTGCCTATAAGATGCCTATGCATAGGAAGTATGTTAGACTTAGATGTTTTTGTCACGTGTTTCATGATGCTCTCTTTGCGCTTCAATTCTTGGCTTTCGTGTGAGCATCATCATCTCAATGCCTAGCTAGGGGCGTTAAACGATAGCGCTTGTTGGGAGGCAACCCAGTTTTATTTTTGTTCCTTGCTTTTCGTTCCTGTTTAGTAATAAATAATTCACCTAGCCTATGTTTATATATGTTTTAATGTTTTAATTAGTGTTTGTGCCAAGTAGAACCAATAGGATCTTCTTGGGTGATAGTTGTTTGATCTTGCTGAAAAAGACAGAAACTTTATGCTCACGGAAATAATTGTCAAAATTCACCAGAACGTGATAAAATACCAATTCTTTTTGCAGTAGATCAATATACAAATTATCCAGGTTGTCCTAGTTTTTCAGAATTTTTGGGGTTCATAAGTATTCGAACAAATCATATTTCTACAAACTGTTCTGTTTTTGAAAGATTGTATTTTTCGTGTGTTGTTTGCTTATTTTGATGAATCTATGGCTAGTATTGGGGGGTATGAACCATAGAGAAGTTGGAATACAGTAGGTTTAACACCAATATAAATAAAGAATGAGTTCATTACAGTACCTTAAGGTGGTGGTTTGCTTTATGACTAATGTTGAGTCCATGAATTATACGCACTCTTACCCTTCCATCATTGCTAGCCTCTTCGGTACCGTGCATTGCCCTTTCTCACCTTGAGAGTTGGCGCAAACTTCGCCGGTGCATCCAAACCCCGTGATACGATACGCTCTATCACACATAAGCCTCCTTATATCTTCCTCAAAACAGCCACCATACCTACCTATTATGGCATTTCCATAGCCATTCCAAGATATATTGCCATGCAACTTTGCACCGTTCCGTTTATTATGACACGCTCCATCAGTGTCATATTGCTTTGCATGATCATGTAGTTGACATCGTATTTGTGGCTAAGCCACTTTCATAACTCTTTCATACATGTCGCTCTTGTCTTTCATACATGTCGCTCTTGATTCATCGCATATCCCGGTACACCACCGGAGGCATTCACATAGAGTCATATTTTTGTTCTAGTATCGAGTTGTAACATTGAGTTATGAGTAAATAAAAGTGTGATGATCATCATTATTAGAGCATTTTCCCATGTGAGGAAATAATGATGGAGACTATAAAAAAATGCCAAAGAAGCCCAAATAAAAAAAAGGCCAAAGAAGCCCAAACAAAAAAAGAGAGAAAAAGAGAGAAGGGACAATGTTACTATCCCTTTTTCACACTTGTGCTTGAGTGGATGCACACCCAAACGAAAAAAGAGAGAAGGGACAATGATAGAGAGTTTCTTATTTTGTCACTTTCATATACTAGTGGGAATTTTTCATTATAGAACTTGGCTTGTATATTCCAATGACGGGCTTCCTCAAAATGCCCTAGGTCTTCGTGAGCAAGCAAGTTGGATGCACACCCACATAGTATCTTTTGATGAGCTTTCATACACTTATAGCTCTAGTGCATCCGTTGCATGGCAATCCCTACTCCTCGCATTGACATCAATTGATGGGCATCTCCATAGCCCGTTGATTAGCCGCGTCAATGTGAGACTTTCTCCTTTTTTGTCTTCTCACACAACCCCCATCATCATATGCTATTCCACCTATAGTGCTATATCCATGGCTTGCGCTCATGTATTGCGTAAGGGTTGAAAAGGCTGAAGCGCGTTAAAAAGTATGAACCAATTGCTCGGCTTGTCATCGGGGTTATGCATGATGGGAGCATTTGTGTGACGAAAATGAAGCATGGCCAAACTATATGATTTTGTAGGGATAAGCTTTCTTTGGCTATGTTATTTTGATAAGACATAATTGCTTGGTTAGTATGCTTGAAGTATTACTATTTTTATGTCAATATTAAACTTTTATCTTGAATCTTTTGGATCTGAACATTCATGCCACAATAAAGAGAATTACATTGAAAATTATGTTAGGTAGCATTCCACATCAAAAATTCTATTTTTATCATTTACCTACATGAGGACGAGCAGGAATTAAGCTTGGGGATGCTTGATACGTCTCCAACGTATCTATAATTTTTTATAGTTCCATGCTATTATATTATCTGTTTTGGATGTTTAATGGGCTTTAATATACCTTTTTATATTATTTTTGGGACTAACCTATTAACTGAAAGCCCAGTGCAAATTGTTGTTTTTTTGCCTATTTCATTGTTTCGCAAAAAAGGAATATCAAACGGAATCCAAACGGAATGAAACCTTCGCGAGGATCTTTTTGGAACAAACGCAATCCATGAGACTTGGAGTGGACTTCAAGGAAGCAGCGAGGAAGCTACGAGGCAGGAGGGCGCGCCCCCCACCCTCGTGGGCCCCTCGCAGCTCCACCGACCTACTTTTTTCGCCTATATATACTCTTATACCCTGAAACTTTCGGGGAGCGCCACGAAACACCTTTTCCACCGCCGCAACCTTCTGTACCCATGAGATCCCATCTTGGGGCCTTTTCCGGTGATCTGCCGGAGGGGGATTCGATCACGGAGGGCTTCTACATCAACACCATAGCCTCTCCGATGATGTGTGATTAGTTTACCACGGACCTTTGGGTCCATAGTTATTAGCTAGATGGCTTCTTCTCTCTCTTTGGATCCCAATACAATATTCGATGTAATACTTTTTGCGGTGTGTTTGCCGAGATCCGATGAATTGTGGGTTTGTGAACTTGATTATCTATGAATATTATTTGATTCTTCTCTGAATTCTTATATGCATGATTTGATATCTTTGCAAGTCTCTTCGAATTATCGGTTTAGTTTGGCCTACTAGATTGATCTTTTTTGCAATGGGAGAAGTGCTTAGCTTTGGGTTCAATCTTGCAGTGCTCGATCCCAGTGACAGAAAGGGAAACGACACGTATTGTATTGTTGCTATCGAGGATAAAAGGATGGGGTTTATATCATATTGCTTGAGTTTATCCCTCTACATCATGTCATCTTGCCTAATGCGTTACTCCGTTCTTATGAACTTAATACTCTAGATGCATGCTGGATAGCGGTCGATGTGTGGAGTAATAGTAGTAGATGCAGAATCGTTTTGGTCTACTTGACACGGACGTGATGCCTATATTCATGATCATTGCCTTAGATATCATCATAACTATGCACTATTCTATCAATTGCTCGGCAATAATTTGTTCACCCACCGTAATACATGCTATCTTGAGAGAAGCCACTAGTGAAACCTATGGCCCCCGGGTCTACTTTACATCATATAAGTTTCAAATCTACAATTCTAGTTTACTATTTATTTTGCAATCTTTATTTTCAAATCTATACCACAAAAATACCAAAAATATTTATCTTATTATCTCTATCAGATCTCACTTTTGCAAGTGGCCGTGAAGGGATTGACAACCCCTTTATCGCGTTGGTTGCAAGGTTCTTATTTGTTTGTGCAGGTACTAGGCGACTTGTGTGTAGTCTCCTACTGAATTGATACCTTGGTTCTCAAAAACTGAGGGAAATACTTACGCTACTTTGCTGCATCACCCTTTCCTCTTCAAGGGAAAACCAACGCATGCTCAAGAGGTAGCAGTGCCCCCCGGACCGCCTCTTTGCTCTATAAATACCCAAAATACCAGAACCCTAGGGGAGTCGACAAAATATTCATCCAGCCGCCGCAGAGTCCAGAACCACCATATCCAATCTAGACTCCATCACGGAGGGGTTCACCACTTCCATTGGTGCCTCTCCGATGATGCGTCAGTAGTTCTTTGTAGACCTTCGGGTCAGTAGTTAGTAGCTAGATGGCTTTCTCTCTCTCTCTCTCTCTCTCTCTCACTGAATTCTCAATACAATGATCTCTTGGAGATCCATATGATGTAACTCTTTTGCGGTGTGTTTGTTGGGATCGGATGAACTTCGAGTTTATGATCAGTTATATCTTTTTATATCCATGAAAGTTATTTGAGTTTCTTTGGTCTCTTATATGCATGATCTCTTATAGCCTCGTATTTCTTCTCTGATATTTGGGTTTTGTTTGGCTAACTTGATCTATTTATCTTGCAACGAGAAGAGGTGCCCGGTAGTGAGTTCGATCTTACGGTGCTCGATCCCAGTGACAGAAAGGGAAACGACACGTATGTATTGTTGCTACTAAGGATAAAAATACGAGATCTATATCTACCTCCATATAGATAAACGGATCTTGTCTACATCATGTCATCGTTCTTATTGCATTACTCTATTTTTCCATGAACTTAATACACTAGATGCATGCTGGATAGCGGTCGATGTGTGGAGTAATAGTAGTAGATGCAGGCAGGTGTCGGTCTACTAATCTTGGACGTGATGCCTATGTAATGATCATTGCCTAGATATCGTCATAATTATTTGAAGTTCTATCAATTGCCCAACAGTAATTTGTTTACCCACCATTTGCTATTTTTCTCGAGAGAAGCCACTAGTGAAACCTACGGCCCCCGGGTCTCCTTTCTCATATATTTGCCTTGCGATCTACTTTTCCTTTGCATTTTTATTCAGATCTATTAAACCAAAAAATACAAAAATACCTTGTCGTGTTTATTATTTATTTATTTTATTTGGCGTTCGACCTATCAGTCTACTACAATTTACCTCACGTCCGTTTGCCTATCTTGAGGCGTCGTACCCCGGAAGGGATTGACAACCCCTTTAACTCGTCGGTTTGCGAGGTGTTGTTGTTTGTGTGCAGGTGTTGTTTACGTTGTGTTGCTTGGTTCTCCTACTGGTTCGATACCTTGGTTTCATAACTAAGGGAAATACCTATCGTCGCTGTGCTACATCATCCCTCCTTCTCCGGGGAAATACCGACAAAGTTCCAGCTGCCATCAAAGGACTAAGGAAATATTTCTCGGTTATGGAGGTGATAAAGAGTTCATCGTAAAGAGTTACGTCGATGCAAGCTTTAACACCGATCTGGATGACTCTGAGTCTCAATCTGGATACATATTGAAAGTGGGAGCAATTAGCTAGAGTAGCTCCATGCAGAGCATTGTAGACATAGAAATTTGCAAAATACATACGGATCTGAATGTGGCAGACCCGTTGACTAAACTTCGCTCACAAGCATAACACGATCACACCTTAGTACTCTTTGGGTGTTAATCACGTGGCGATGTGAACTAGATTATTGACTCTAGTAAACCCTTTGGGTGTTGGTCACATGGCGATGTGAACTATGTGTGTTAATCACATGGTGATGTGAAATATTGGTGTTAAATCACATGGCGATGTGAACTAGATTATTGACTCTAGTGCAAGTGGGAGACTGAAAGAAATATGCCCTAGAGGCAATAATAAAGTTGTTATTTTATATTTCCTTATATCATGATAAATGTTTATTATTCATGCTAGAATTGTATTAACCGGAAACTTGATACATGTGTGGATACATAGACAAAACACCGCGTCCCTAGTAAGCCTCTACTAGACTAGCTCGTTAATCAAAGATGGTTAAGTTTCCTAACCATAGACATGTGTTGTCATTTGATGAACAAGATCAAATCATTAGGAGAATGATGTGATGGACATGACCCATTCGTTAGCTTAGCATAATGATTGTTTTATTGCTATCGCTTTCTTCATGTCATATACATATTCCTTTGACTATGAGATTATACAACTCCCGGAAACCCGAGGAATGCCTTGTGTGCTATCAAACGTCACAACGTAACTGGGTGATTATAAAGATGCTCTACTGGTACCTCCGAAGGTGTTTGTTAGGTTGGCATAGATCGAGATTAGGATTTGTCACTCCGAGTATTGGAGAGGTATCTCTGGGCCCTCTCGGTAATGCACATCATAATAAGCCTTGCAAGCAATGTGACTAATGAGTTAGTTGCGGGATGATGCATTATGGAACGAGTAAAGAGAATTGCCGGTAACAAGATTGAACTAGGTATGAAGATACCGATGATCGAATATCGGGCAAGTAACATACCGATGACAAAGGGAATAACGTATGTTGTCATTACGATACGACCGATAAAGATCTTTGTAGAATATGTGGGAACCAATATGAACATCTAGGTTCCGTTGTTGGTTATTGACCGGAGAAGTCTCTCGGTCATGTCTACATAGTTCTCGAACCCGTAGGGTCCGCACGCTTAACAATCGATGACAATTTTGTATTATATGAGTTATGTGATTTGGTGACTGAATGTTGTTCGGAGTCCCGGATGAGATCATGGACATGACGAGGAGTCTTGAAATGGTCGATAGGTAAAGATTCATATATAGGACGATAGTATTCGGACACAGGAAGTGTTCCAGGGGTACCGGGTACGTATCAGGTCACCGGAAGGGGTTCCGGGCACCCCTGGCAAAGATATGGGCCTTATTGGGCCAAGGGCGGGACAGACCAACCCCTAGTGGGCTGGTGCGCCCCATATAGGCTGAATACGAGGAGAAGGAAGGAGGGGAAGAGAGAAAGGAAAGGGAACGATTCGGCCTCCCCCTTTCCTTCTCCCCCTCTCTTTCCTTCCCCCTCCGACACTTATGGAAGGGGGGGAGGCCGACTTGTGGGAGGCACCCAAGAAGGATTACTCCTACTTGGGGCGCCTCTTGCTGCCCCTCTCCCTCTCCCACCTATATATATATGTGGGGGGCACCGCTAGAACACACAACATTGATTCCTAGCCGTGTGCGGCGCCCCCCTCCACAGTTTACGCATCCGATCATATTGTCGTAGTGCTTAGGCGAAGCCCTGTGCGGATCACTTCACCATCACTGTCACCATGCCGTCGTGCTGACGAAACTCTCCCTCGACACTTTGCTGGATCAAGAGTTCGAGGGACGTCATCGAGCTGAACGTGTGCAGAACTCGGAGGTGCCGTACGTTGCTACCTCTTGAGCACTGCGTTGGTTTTCCCTTGAAGAGCAAAGGGTGATGCAGCAAAGTAGCGTAAGTATTTCCCTCAGTTTTTGAGAACCAAGGTATCAATCCACTAGGAGACCACGCTCATGTTGGGGATCGTTGCAGAAATTAAAAAAATTCTACGCATCACCAAGATCAATCTATGGAGTTTACTAGCAACGAGAGGGAAGAGCATCTTCATACCTTTGAAGATCACGATGCGGAAGCGTTGCAAGAACGCGGTTGGAGGAGTTGTACACGTAGCGATTCAGATCGCGGCAGAATCCGATCCAAGCACCGAACAACGGTGCCTCCGCTTTCAACACACGTGCAGCCCGGTGACGTCTCCCGCGCCTTGATCCAGCAAGGAGGAGGGAGAGGTTGAGGAAGAAGGCTCCAACAGCAGCACGACGGCGTGGTGGTGGTGAAGTGGCAGTTCTCCGGCAGGGCTTCGCCAAGCTCACGCGGAGGAGGAGAGGTGTTGGGGAGGGGAGGGGCTGCGCCTTGGATGTGGTGCTACTGCCCTCCCACCCCCCTCTATTTATAGGGGCAAGGGAGAGGGGGGCCGGCCCCCTCCACATGGACCTAGAGGGGGGGCGGCGGCCAAGGGGGAGGCTTGCCCCCCAAGCCAAGGGGGCGCCCCCTCCAGGGTTTTCCCCCAACCCTAGGCGCATGGGCCCTAGGGGGGGGTTTGTCGCCCAGCCCATCTAGGGGCTGGTTCCCCTCTATATTCAGTCCATAGGGCCCTCCGGGGCAGTTGGACCCTCCCGGTGGACCCCCGGAACCCTTTCGATGGTCCCAGTACAATACCGATATACCCCCGAACACTTCTGGCGACCGAATAAGGACTTCCCATATATAAATCTTCGTCTCCGGACCATTCCGGAACTCCTCGTGACGTCCGGGACTCCGAACAACATTCGGTAATCACATACAAACCTTCCTTATAACCCTAGCATCATCGAACCTTAAGTGTGTTGACCCTACGGGTTTGGGAATCATGCAGAAATGACCGAGACACCTCTCTAGCCAATAACCAACAGCGGGATCTGGATACCCATGTTGGCTCCCACACGTTCCATGATGATCTCATCAGATGAACCACGATGTCGAGGATTCAAGCAATCCCGTATACAATTCCCTTTGTCAATCGGTACGTTACTTGCCCGAGATTCGATCGTCGGTATCCCAATACCTCATTCAATCTCGTTACCGGCAAGTCACTTTACTCGTTCCGTAATGCATGATCCCGTGACCAACTACTTGGTCACATTGAGCTCATTATAATGATGCATTACCGAGTGGGCCCAAGGATACCTCTCCGTCATACGGAGTGACAAATCCCAGTCTCGATCCGTGCCAACCCAACAGACACTTTCGGAGATACCTGTAGTGCACCTTTATAGCCACCCAGTTACGTTGTGACGTTTGGTACACCCAAAGCATTCCTACGGCATCCGGGAGTTGCACGATCTCATGGTCTAAGGAAATGATACTTGACATTAGAAAAGCTTTAGCAAACGAACTACACGATCTAGTGCTATGCTTAGGATTGGTCTTGTCCATCACATCATTCTCCTAATGATGTTATCCCGTTATCAATGACATCCAATGTCCATGGTCAGGAAACCGTAACCATCTATTGATAAATGAGCTAGTCAACTAGAGGCTCACTAGGGACATGTTGTGGTCTATGTATTCACACATGTATTACGATTTCCGGATAACACAATTATAGCATGAACAATAGACAATTATCATGAACAAGGAAATATAATAATAACCATTTTATTATTGCCTCTAGGGCATATTTCCAACAGTCTCCCACTTGCACTAGAGTCAATAATCTAGTTACATTGTGATGAATCGAACACCCATAGAGTTCTGGTGTTGATCATGTTTTGCTCGTGGAAGAGGTTTAGTCAATGGATCTGCGACATTCAGGTCTGTATGCACTTTACAAATATCTATGTCTCCATCTTGAACATTTTCACGAATGGAGTTGAAGCGACGCTTGAGATGCCTGGTCTTCTTGTGAAACCTAGGCTCCTTGGCCAGGGCAATAGCTCCAGTGTTGTCACAGAAGAGAGTCATCGGGCCCGACGCATTGGGAATAACTCCTAGGTCGGTAATGAACTCCTTCATCCAGATTGCTTCATGTGCTGCCTCCAAGGCTGCCATGTACTCCGCTTCACATGTAGATCCCGCCATGACGCTTTGCTTGCAACTGCACCAGCTGACGGCCCCACCATTCAAAATATACACGTATCCGGTTTGTGACTTAGAGTCATCCAGATCTGTGTCGAAGCTAGCGTCGACGTAACCCTTTACGACGAGCTCTTCGTCATCTCCATAAACGAGAAACATATCCTTAGTCCTTTTCAGGTACTTCAGGATATTCTTGACCGCCGTCCAGTGTTCCATGCCGGGATTACTTTGGTACCTTCCTACCAAACTTACGGCAAGGTTTACATCAGGTCTGGTACACGGCATGGCATACATAATAGACCCTATGGACGAGGCATAGGGGATGACACTCATCTTTTCTCTATCTTCTGCCGTGGTCGGGCATTGAGCCGTGCTCAATCTCACACCTTGCAATACAGGCAAGAACCCCTTCTTGGACTGATCCATATTGAACTTCTTCAATATCTTGTCAAAGTATGTGCTTTGTGAAAGACCTATGAGGCGTCTCGATCTATCTCTATAGATCTTGATGCCTAATATGTAAGCAGCTTCTCCAAGGTCCTTCATTGAAAAACACTTATTAAAGTAGGCCTTTATGCTTTCCAAGAATTCTATATCATTTCCCATCAATAGTATGTCATCCACATATAATATGAGAAATGCTATAAAGCTCCCACTCACTTTCTTGTAAACACAGGCTTCTCCATAAGTCTGTGTAAACCCAAACGCTTTGATCATCTCATCAAAGCAAATGTTCCAACTCCGAGATGCCTGCACCAGCCCATAGATTGAGCGCTGGAGCTTGTATACTTTTTCAGCATTCTTAGGATCGACAAAACCTTCCGGCCGCATCATATACAATTCTTCCTTAAGGAAGCCGTTAAGGAATGCCGTTTTGACGTCCATTTGCCATATTTCATAACCGTAGAATGCGGCAATGCTAACATGATTCTGTCGGACTTCAGCTTCGCTACGGGTGAGAAGGTCTCATCGTAGTCAACTCCTTGAACTTGTCGATAACCCTTAGCGACAAGTCGAGCTTTATAGATGGTAACATTTCCATCCGCGTCCGTCTTCTTCTTAAAGATCCATTTATTTTCTATCGCTCGCCGATCATCGGGCAAGTCTGTCAAAGTCCATACTTTGTATTCATACATGGATCCTATCTCGGATTGCATGGCTTCAAGCCATTTGTTGGAATCTGGGCCTGCCATTGCTTCTTCATAGTTCGAAGGTTCACCGTTGTCCAACAACATGATTTCCAGGACAGGGTTGCCGTACCACTCTAGTGCGGAACGTGTCCTTGTGGACCTACGAAGTTCAGTGGTAACTTGATCATGATCGTCATCATTAACTTCCTCTCTACTCGGTGCAGGCACCACAGAAACATTTTCTTGTGCCGCGCTACTTTCAGGTTCGAGAGGGGTCATCTCATCAAGTTCCACTTTCCTCCCACTTACTTCTTTTGAGAGAAACTCTTTCTCCAGAAAGGACCCGTTCTTGGCAACGAAGATCTTGC
Organism: Triticum aestivum; assembly: GCF_018294505.1. NCBI lineage: Eukaryota > Viridiplantae > Streptophyta > Magnoliopsida > Poales > Poaceae > Triticum > Triticum aestivum. The sequence goes on from NC_057796.1 coordinate 56,457,454, forward strand.
CTTCGGATCTGAGGTAGAAGGTATACCCAATGGTTTCCTTCGGATATCCTATAAAGACGCATTTTTCCAACTTGGGTTCGAGCTTTTCACGTTGAAGTTTCTTGACATAAGCATCGCATCCCCAAACTTTTAGAAACGACAGCTTAGGTTTCTTCCCAAACCATAATTCATACGGTGTCGCCTCAACGGATTTCGATGGAGCCCTATTTAAAGTGAATGCGGCAGTCTCTAAAGCATATCCCCAAAATAATAGCGGTAGGTCGGTAAGAGACATCATAGATCGCACCATGTCCAACAGAGCGCGATTACGACGTTCGGACACACCATTACGCTGAGGTGTTCCAGGCGGCGTGAGTTGTGAAACAATTCCACATTTCCTTAAGTGTGCGCCAAATTCGTGACTCAAATATTCTCCCCCACGATCTGATCGTAAGAACTTTATTTTCCTGTCACGTTGATTCTCAACCTCACTCTGAAATTCCTTGAACTTTTCAAAGGTCTCAGACTTGTGTTTCATCAAGTAGACATACCCATATCTACTTAAGTCATCAGTGAGGGTGAGAACATAGCGATAGCCACCGCGAGCCTCAACGCTCATTGGACCGCACACATCAGTATGTATGATTTCCGATAAGTTGGTTGCTCGCTCCATTGTTCCGGAGAACGGAGTCTTGGTCATTTTGCCCATGAGGCATATGTGTCAAATGATTCATAATCAAGAGACTCCAAAAGCCCATCTGTGTGGAGTTTCTTCATGCGTTTGACACCAATGTGACCAAGGCAGCAGTGCCACAAGTATGTGGGACTATCATTATCAACCTTACATTTCTTAGCATTCACACTATGAATATGTGTAACATCACGTTTGAGATTCATTAAGAATAAACCATTGACCAGCGGGGCATGACCATAAAACATATCTCTCATATAAATAGAACAACCATTATTCTCGGATTTAAATGAGTAGCCATCTCGCATTAAACGAGATCCAGATACAATATTCATGCTCAAAGCTGGCACTAAATAACAATTATTGAGGTTTAAAACTAATCCCGTAGGTAAATGTAGATGTAGCGTGCCGACGGCAATCACATCGACCTTGGAACCATTTCCGACGCACATCGTCACCTCGTCCTTCGCCAGTCTCCGCTTATTCCGCAGCTCCTGTTTTGAGTTACAAATATGAGCAACCGCACCAGTATCAAATACCCAGGAGCTACTACGAGTACTGGTAAGGTACACATCAAGAACATGTATATCACATATACCTTTAGTGTTGCCGGCCTTCTTGTCCGCTAACTACTCGGGGCAGTTCCGCTTCCAGTGACCATTTCCCTTGCAATAAAAGCACTCAGTCTCAGGCTTGGGTCCATTCTTTGTCTTCTTCCCGGCAGCTTGCTTACCGGGCGCGGCAACTCCCTTGCCGTCTTTCTTGAAGCTCTTTTTACCCTTGCCTTTCTTGAACTTAGTGGTTTTATTCACCATCAACACTTGATGTTCCTTTTTGATCTCCAACTCCGCTGATTTCAGCATCGAATATACCTCAGGAATGGTCTTTTCCATCCCCTGCATATTGAAGTTCATCACAAAGCTCTTGTAGCTAGGTGGGAGCGACTGAAGGATTCTGTCAACGACCGCGTCATCCGGGAGATTAACTCCCAGCTGAGACAAGCGGTTGTGCAATCCAGACATTTTGAGTATGTGTTCGTTGACAGAACTATTCTCCTCCATCTTACAACTGTAGAACTTGTCGGAGACTTCATATCTCTCGACCCGGGCATGAGCTTGGAAAACCATTTTCAGCTCTTGGAACATCTCATATGCTCCGTGCTGCTCGAAACGCTTTTGGAGCCCCGGTTCTAAGCTGTAAAGCATGCCGCACTGAACCAGGGAGTAATCATCAACACGTGTTTGCCAGGCGTTCATAACATCTTGGTTTGCTGGGACGGGTGCTTCACCTAGCGGTGCTTCCAGGACATATGCTTTCTTGGCAGCTATGAGGATGATCCTCAAGTTCCGGACCCAGTCCGTATAGTTGCTACCATCGTCTTTCAGCTTGGTTTTCTCTAGGAACGCGTTGAAGTTGAGGTTGACATTAGCGTGGGCCATTTGATCTACAAGACATATTGTAAAGGTTTTAGACTAAGTTCATGATAATTAAGTTCATCTAATCAAATTATTAATGAACTCCCACTCAGACAGACATCCCTCTAGTCATCTAAGTGATACATGATCCGAGTCAACTAGGCCGTGTCCGATCATCACGTGAGACGGACTAGTCATCATCAGTGAACATCTTCATGTTGATCGTATCTGCTATACGACTCATGCTCGACCTTTCAGTCTCTTGTGTTCCGAGGCCATGTCTGTACATGCTAGGCTCGTCAAGTCAACCTAAGTGTATTGCGTGTGTAAATCTGGCTTACACCCGTTGTATGCGAACGTTAGAACCTATCACACCCAATCATCACGTGGTGCTTCGGAACAACGAACCTTCGCAACGGTGCACAGTTAGGGGGAACACTTTCTTGAAATTTTAGCGAGGGATCATCTTATTTATGCTACCATCGTTCTAAGCAAATAAGATGTAAAACATGATAAACATCACATGCAATCAAATAGTGACATGATATGGCCAATATCATTTGGCTCCTTTTGATCTCCATCTTCGGGGCGCCATGATCATCTTCGTCACCGGCATGACACCATGATCTCCATCATCATGATCTCCATCATCGTGTCTTCATGAAGTTGTCTCGCCAACTATTACTTCTACTACTATGGCTAACGGTTAGCAATAAAGTAAAGTAATTACATGACGTTCCAGTTGACACGCAGGTCATAAATAAATTAAGACAACTCCTATGGCTCCTGCCGGTTGTCATACTCATCGACATGCAAGTCGTGATTCTTATTACGAGAACATGATCAATCTCATACATCACATATATCATTCATCACATCCTTCTGGCCATATCACATCACATGACACTTGCTGCAAAAACAAGTTAGACGTCCTCTAATTGTTGTTGCAAATTTTTACGTGGCTGCTCTAGGTTTCTAGCAAGAACGTTTCTTACCTACGCCAAAACCACAACGTGATATGCCAATTTCTATTTACCCTTCATAAGGACCCTTTTCATTGAATCCAATCGACTAAAGTGGGAGAGACAGACACCCTCTTGCCACCTTATGCAACTAGGGCATGTCAGTCGGTGGAACCTGTCTCACGTAAGCGTACGTGTAAGGTCGGTCCGGGCCACTTCATCCCACGATGTCGCCGAATCAAGATAAGACTAGTAACGGCAAGTAAATTGACAAAATCGATGCCCACAACAACTTGTGTTCTACTCGTGCATAGAAACTACGCATAGACCTAGCTCTGATACCACTGTTGGGGATCGTTGCAGAAATTAAAAAATTTCTACGCATCACCAAGATCAATCTATGGAGTTTACTAGCAACGAGAGGGGAGTGCATCTTCATACCTTTGAAGATCGCGATGCGGAAGCGTTGCAAGAACGCGGTTGGAGGAGTCGTACACGTAGCGATTCAGATCGCGGCAGAATCCGATCCAAGCACCGAACAACGGTGCCTCCGCGTTCAACACACGTGCAGCCCGGTGACGTCTCCCGCGCCTTGATCCAGCAAGGAGGAGGGAGAGGTTGAGGAAGAAGGCTCCAACAGCAGCACGACGGCGTGGTGGTGGTGAAGTGGCAGTTCTCCGGCAGGGCTTCGCCAAGCTCACGCGGAGGAGGAGAGGTGTTGGGGAGGGGAGGGGCTGCGCCTTGGATGTGCTGCTGCCGCCCTCCCACTCCCCTCTATTTATAGGGGCAAGGGAGAGGGGGGCCGGCCCCCTCCAGATGGATCTAGAGGGGAGGGCGGCGGCCAAGGGGGAGGCTTGCCCCCCAAGCCAAGGGGGCGCCCCCTCCAGGGTTTCCCCCCAACCCTAGGCGCATGGGCCCTAGGGGGATTTGGCGCCCAGCCCACCTAGGGGCTGGTTCCCCTCTATATTCAGCCCATAGGGCCCTCTGGGGCGGTGGACCCTCCCGGTAGACCCCCGGAACCCTTTCGGTGGTCCTGGTACAATACCGATATACCCCCAAACACTTCCGGCGACCGAATAAGGACTTCCCATATATAAATCTTCGTCTCTGGACCATTCCGGAACTCCTCGTGACGTCCGGGATCTCATCCGGGACTCCGAACAACATTCAGTAATCACATACAAACCTTCCTTATAACCCTAGCGTCATCGAACCCTAAGTGTATAGACCCTACGGGTTCGGGAATCATGCAGACATGACCGAGACACCTCTCTAGCCAATAACCAATAGCGGGATCTGGATACCCATGTTGGCTCCCACACGTTCCACGATGATCTCATCGGATGAACCACGATGTCGAGGATTCAAGCAATCCCGTATACAATTCCCTTTATCAATCGGTACGTTACTTGCCCGAGATTCGATCGTCGGTATCCCAATACCTCGTTCAATCTCGTTACCGGCAAGTCACTTTACTCGTTCCGTAATGCATGATCCCTTGACCAACTACTTGGTCACATTGAGCTCATTATGATGATGCATTACCGAGTGGGCCCAGAGATACCTCTTCGTCATACGGAGTGACAAATCCCAGTCTCGATCCGTGCCAACCCAACAGACACTTTCGGAGATACCTGTAGTGCACCTTTATAGCCACCCAGTTACGTTGTGACGTTTGGTACGCCCAAAGCATTCCTACGGCATCCGGGAGTTGCACGATCTCATGGTCTAAGGAAATGATACTTGGCATTAGAAAGCTTTAGCAAACAAACTACACGATCTAGTGCTATGCTTAGGATTGGTCTTGTCCATCACATCATTCTCCTAATGATGTGATCCCGTTATCAATGACATCCAATGTCCATGGTCAGGAAACCGTAACCATCTATTGATCAACGAGCTAGTCACACATGTATTACGATTTCCGGATAACACAATTATAGCATGAACAATAGACAATTATCATGAACAAGGAAATATAATAATAACCATTTTATTATTGCCTCTAGGGCATATTTCCAACAGCTCAAGTCCCACGCACCTACACAAACAAATAAGAACCTCGCAACCAACGCGATAAAGGGGTTGTCAATCCCTTCACGGTCACTTACGAGAGTGGGATCTGATAGAGAAGATAAGATAATATTTTTGGTTTTTTATGATAAAGAGAAATAAAGATGCAAAGTAAAATAAACGGCAATAGAAATAACTAAGTGTTGGGAGATTAATATGATTTAAAATAGACCCGGGGGGCATAGGTTTCACTAGTGGCTTCTCTCAAGAGCATAAGTATTACGGTGGGTGAACAAATTACTGTCGAGCAATTGATAGAATTGAGCATAGTTATGAGAATATCTAGGTATGATCATGTATATAGGCATCACGTCCGTGACAAGTAGACCGACTCCTGCCTGCATCTACTACTATTACTCCACACATCGACCGCTATCCAGCATGCATCTAGAGTATTAAGTTCATAAGAACAGAGTAATGCTTTAAGTAAGATGACATGATGTAGAGGGATAAACTCATGCAATATGATATAAACCCCATCTTTTTATCCTCGATGGCAACAATACAATACGTGCCTTGTTGCCCCTGCTGTCACGGGGAAAGGACACCGCAAGATTGAACCCAAAGCTAAGCACTTCTCCCATTGCAAGAAAGATCAATCTAGTAGGCCAAACCAAACTGATAATTCGAAGAGACTTGCAAATATAACCAATCATACATAAAAGAATTCAGAGGAGATTCAAATATTGTTCATGGATAAAATTGATCATAAACCCACAGTTCATCGGTCCCGACAAACACACCGCAAAAAGAAGAGTTACATCGAATAGATCTTGAAGAAGATCAAGGAGAACTTTGTATTGAGATCCAAAGAGAGAGAAGAAGCCATCTAGCTAATAACTATGGACCCGAAGGTCTGAGGTAAACTACTCACACATCATCGAGAGGCTATGGTGTTGATGTAGAAGCCCTCCGTGATCAATGCCCCCTCCGGCGGAGCGCCGGAAAAGGCCCCAAGATGGGATCTCACGGGTACAGAAGGTTGCGGCGGTGGAAATAGGGTTTTGGCTCCGTATCCGATGTTTCCAGGGTACATGGGTATATATAGGAGGAAGAAGTACGTCGGTGGAGCAACGTGGGCCCCACGAGGGTGGAGGGTGTCCCTGGGGGGTGGGTGCGCCCCCTGCCTCGTGCCTCCCTCGTTGATTACTTTACGTAGACTCCAAGTCCTCTGGATCACGTTTGTTCCGAAAATCACGTTTCAGAAAGTTTCATTCCGTTTGGACTCCCTTTGATATCCTTTTCCTTCGGAACACTAAAATAGGCAAAAAACAGCAATTTGGGATGGGCCTCCGGTTAATAGGTTAGTCCCAAAAATAATATAAAAGTGTATAATAAAGCCTAATGAACATCTAAAACAGAATATAATATAGCATGGAACAATAAAAAATTATAGATACGTTGGAGACGTATCAATCATCCCCAAGCTTAATTCCTGCTCGTCCTCGAGTAGGTAAATGATAAAAACAGAATTTTTGATGTGGAATGCTACTTGGCATAGTTTTCAATGTAACCCTCTTAATTGTGGTATGAATGTTCAGATTCGAATGATTCAAGATAAAAAGTCTAATATTGACATAAAAGTAATAATACTTCAAGCATACTAGCTAAGCAATTATGTCTTCTCAAAATAACATGGCCAAAGAAAGTTCATCCCTACAAAATAATATAGTTTGGTCATGCTCCATTTTTGTCACACAAGAATGCTCTCATCATGCACAACCCCGATGACAAGCCAAGCAATTGTTTCATACTTTAGTAATCTCAAACTTTTTTCAACTTTCACGCAATACATGAGCGTGAGCCATGGATATAGCACTATGGGTGGAATAGAATATAATGATGGGGGTTATGCGGAGAAGACAAAAAAGGAGAAAGTCTCACATCAACACGGCTAATCAACGGGCTATGGAGATGCCCATCAATTGATGTTAATGTGAGGAGTAGGGATTGCCATGCAACGGATGCACTAGAGCTATAAATGTATGAAAGCTCAACAAAAGAAACTAAGTGGGTGTGCATCCAACTTGCTTGCTCACGAGACCTAGGGCATTTGAGGAAGCCCATTGTTGGAATATACAAGCCAAGTTCTATAATGAAAAATTCCCACTAGTATATGAATGTGACAAAACAAGAGATTATCTATCATAAAGATCATGGTGCTACTTTGAAGCACAAGTATGAAAAAAAGGATAGTAGCATTGCCCTTTTTTATTTTTTTGGTCCTTTCTTTTTTTCTTTTGGCCTTTCTCTTTTTTTGGGACAATGCTCTATGAATGATGATCATCACACTTCTATTCATTTACAACTCAATGATTACAATTCGATACAAGAACAAAGTATGACTCTATATGAATGCCTCCGACAGTGTACCGGGATGGGCAATGAATCAAGAGTGACATGTATGAAATAATATGAATGGTGGCTTTGCCAAAAATACGATGTCAACTACATGATCATGCAAGGCAATATGACAATAATGAATGTGTCATGACAAACAGAATGGTGGAAATTTGCATGGCAATATATCTCGGAATGGCTATGGAAATGCCATAATAGGTAGGTATGGTGGTGGTTTTGAGGAAGATATAAGGAGGTTTATGTGTGATAGAGCGTATCGTATCACGGGGTTTGGATGCACCGGCGAAGTTTGCGCCAACTCTCAAGGTGAGAAAGGGCAATGCACGGTACCGAAGAGGCTAGCAATGATGGAAGGGTAAGAGTGCGTATAATTCATGGACTCAACATTAGTCATAAAGAACTCACATAACCAAGCACTACGCGCATGCTCCTAGGGGGATAGATTGGTAGGAAAAGACCATCGCTCGTCCCCGACCGCCACTCATAAGGAGGACAATCAAAGAACACCTCATGTTTCAAATTTGTTACATAACGTTTACCATACGTGCATGCTACGGGATTTGCAAACTTCAACACAAGTATTTCTCAAATTTCTCAACTACTCAACTAGCACAACTTTAATATCACTACCTCCATATCTCAAAACAATTATCAAGCATCAAACTTCTCTTAGTATTCAACACACTCATAAGAAAGTTTTCTTGAATACCTAGCATATTAGGACTAATTTCACAATTAAAGCAAATTACCATGTTGTTTTGTAGGACTCTCAAAATAATATAAGTGAAGCATGAGAGAACAATAGTTTCTATAAAACAAATCCACCACCGTGCTCTAAAATATATAAGTGAAGCACTAGAGCAAAAACTATATAGCTCAAAAGATATAAGTGAAGCACATAGAGTTTTCTAATAAATTCCGAATCATGTGTGTCTCTCTCAGAAGGTGTGTCCAGCAAGGATGATTGTGGTAAACTAAAAAGCAAAGACTCAAATTGTACAAGACGCTCCAAGCAAAACACATATCATGTGGTGAATAAAAATATAGCTCCAAGTAAAGTTACCGATGGACGAAGACGAAAGAGGGGATGCCTTCCGGGGCATCCCCAAGCTTTGGCTTTTGGGTGTCCTTAGATTATCTTGGGGTTCCATGGGCATCCCCAAGCTTAGGCTCTTGCCACTCCTTGTTCCATAATCCATCAAATCTTACCCAAAACTTGAAAACTTCACAACACAAAACTTAACAGAAAATCTCGTGAGCTCCGTTAGCGAAAGAAAACAAAACACCACTTCAAGGTACTGTATTGAACTCATTCTTTATTTATATTGGTGTTAAACCTACTGTATTCCAACTTCTCTATGGTTTATAAACTATTTTACTAGCCATAGATTCATCAAAATAAGCAAACAACACGCGAAAAACAGAATCTGTCAAAAACAGAACAGTCTGTAGTAATCTGTAACTAACGCAAACTTCTGGAACTAAAAAATTCTTCCAAAATAGGAAGACCTAAATAATTTGTTTATTTATCTTCTGCAATTGGAATCAATATTTTATCACGTTCTGGTGATTTTTAACAATTGTTTTCGTGAACAGAAAGTTTCTGGAATTTTCAGCAAGATCAAATAACTATCATCCAAGAAGATCCTATAGGTTTAACTTGGCACAAACACTAATTAAAACATAAAAACAAATCTAACCAGAGGCTAGATCAAATATTTATTCCTAAACAGAAGCAAAAAGTAAAAAAAAATTGGGTTGCCTCCCAACAAGCGCTGTCGTTTAACGCCCCTAGCTAGGCATAAAAGCAAGGATAGATCTAGGTATTGCCATCTTTGGTAGGCAATCCATAAGTGGCTCTCATAATAGATTCATATGTAATTTAACCTTCTTTCTAGGGAAGTGTTCCATGCCTTTCCTTAACGGAAATTGGAATCTAATATTCCCTTCCTTCATATCAATAATTGCACCAATCGTTCTAAGGAAAGGTCTACGAAGAATAATAGGACATGAAGGATTGCAATCTATATCAAGAACAATGAAATCTACGGGCACATAGTTCCTATTTGCAACAATAAGAACATCATTAATTCTTCCCATAGATTTCTTGATAGTGGAATCCACAAGGTGTAAGTTTAAAGAGCAATCATCAAATTCGCGGAAACCTAACAAATCGCACAAAGTTTTTGGAATCGTGGAAACACTAGCACCCAAATCACACAAAGCATAGCATTCATGATCTTTAATTTTAATTTTAATAGTAGGTTCCCACTCATCATAAAGTTTTCTAGGGATAGAAACTTCCAAATCAAGTTTTTCTTCATAAGATTGCATTAAAGCATCAACGATATGTTTGGTAAAAGCTTTATTTTGAGTATAAGCATGAGGAGAATTTAGCACGAATTGCAACAAGGAAATACAATCTATCAAAGAGCAATTATCATAATTAAATTCCTTGAAATCCAGAATAGTGGGTTCATTAATATCTAAAGTTTTGATCTCTTCAATCCCACTTTTACCAATTTTATCATCAAGATCTAAAAACTCCGAATTTTTGGGACGCCTTCTAGGTAAAGGTGGCTCATATTCAGTCCCATAATTATAAATATTCATATTGCAAAACAAAGATTTAATAGGGGACACATCAATAACCTTTAGATCTTCATCTTTATTCTCATAAAAATTAGAAGAACACGCTTTCACAAAGCAATCTTTCTTAGCACGCATCCTAGCGGTTCTTTCTTTGCACTCATCAATGGAAATTCTCATGGATTTGAGAGACTCATTGATATCATGCTTAGGTGTAATAGATCTAAGTTTCAAAGAATCAACGTGAAGAGAAATTCTATCAACGTTCCTAGCCAATTCATCAACCTTAAGCAATTTTTCTTCAAGCAAAGCATTGAAATTCTTTTGTGAATTCATAAACTCCTTAACAATAGTCTCAAATTCAGAGGGCATCTTATTAAAATTTCCATAAGAATTGTTGTAGGAATTACCATAATTATTAGATGAATTACTAGGGAACGGCCTAGGATTATAGTTTCCTCTATACGCATTGTTACCAAAATTATTCCTACCAACAAAATTCACATCCATAGATTCGTTATTATTCTCAATCAAAGTAGACAAAGGCATATCATTAGGATCAGAAGAAACACTTTTAGTAGCAAATAATTTCATAAGTTCATCCATCTTTCCACTCAAAACATTAATTTCTTCTATCGCATGCACTTTTTTATTAGTAGATCTTTCGGTATGCCATTGAGAATAATTAACCATAATATTATCTAGGAGTTTAGTAGCTTCTGCTAAAGTGATTTCCATAAAAGTGCCTCCCGCGGCCGAATCTAAAAGATTTCTAGAAGCAAAATTCAATCCGGCATAAAAATTTTGTATAATCATCCAAAGATTCAAACCATGTGTAGGGCAATTACGTATCATTAATTTCATCCTCTCCCAAGCTTGTGCAACATGTTCATGATCAAGTTGCTTAAAATTCATGATATCATTTCTAAGAGAGATGATTTTAGCGGGAGGAAAATACTTAGAGATAAAAGCATCTTTGCACTTATTCCATGAATCAATACTATTTTTAGGCAAAGACGAAAACCAAGCTTTAGCACGATCTCTAAGCGAAAAAGGAAATAGCTTCAATTTAACAATATCATTGTCCACATCTTTCTTGTTTTGCATGTCACACAAATCAACGAAGCTATTTAGATGGGTAGCGGCATCTTCACTAGGAAGGCCGACGAATTGATCTTTCATGACAAGATTCAACGAAGCATCATTAATTTCACAAGATTCAGCATCGGTAAGAGGAGCAATCGGAGTGCTAAGAAAATCATTGTTGTTGGTATTGGTAAAGTCATACAATTTAGTATTGTCTTGAGCCATCGTGACAAGCAAGCAATCCAACACGCGAGCAAACAAGAAGCAAGCGAAAAAGAGGCGAACGGAAAAGAGGGTGAATAAAACGGCAAGGGTAAAGTGGGGGAGAGGAAAACGAGAAGCAAATGGCAAATAATGTAATGCGAGGGATAAGAGTTTGTGATGGGTACTTAGTATGTCTTGACTTTTGCGTAGACTCCCCGGCAACGGCGCCAGAAATGGCTCGTTGACGGGCAATCAAATCTTGACTTGACTTGGCGCGAATCTCCCCGGCAACGGCGCCAGAAATCCTTCTTGCTACCTCTTGAGCACTGCGTTGGTTTTTCCTTGAAGAGGAAAGGGTGATGCAGCAAAGTAGCGTAAGTATTTCCCTCAGTTTTTGAGAACCAAGGTATCAATCCAGTAGGAGACCAGGCTCAAGTCCCGTGCACCTACACAAACAAATAAGAACCTCACAACCAACGTGATAAAGGGGTTGTCAATCCCTTCACGGTCACTTACGAGAGTGAGATCTGATAGAGAAGATAAGATAATATTTTTGGTATTTTTATGATAAAGAGAAATAAAGATGCAAACTAAAATAAATGGCAATAGAAATAACTAAGTGTTGGGAGATTAATATGATGGAAAATAGACCCGGGGGCCATAGGTTTCACTAGTGGCTTCTCTCAAGAGCATAAGTATTACGGTGCGTGAACAAATTACTGTCGAGCAATTGATAGAATTGAGCATATTTATGAGAATATCTAGGTATGATCATGTATATAGGCATCACGTCCGTGACAAGTAGACCGACTCCTGCCTGCATCTACTTCTATTACTCCACACATCGACTGCTATCCAGCATGCATCTAGAGTATTAAGTTCATAAGAACAGAGTAATGCTTTAAGTAAGATGACATGATGTAGAGGGATAAACTCATGCAATATGATATAAACCCCATCTTTTTATCCTCGATGGCAACAATACAATACGTGCCTTGCTGCCCCTGCTGTCACTGGGAAAGGACACCGCAAGATTGAACCCAAAGCTAAGCACTTCTCCCATTGCAAGAAAGATCAATCTAGTAGGCCAAACCAAACTGATAATTCGAAGAGACTTGCAAAGATAACTAACCATACATAAAAGAATTCAGAGGAGATTCAAATATTGTTCATAGATAAAATTGATCATAAACCCACAATTCATCGGTCCCGACAAACACAACGCAAAAAGAAGAGTTACATCGAATAGATCTCCAAGAAGATCGAGGAGAACTTTGTATTGAGATCCAAAGAGAGAGAAGAAGCCATCTAGCTAATAACTATGGACCCGAAGGTCTGAGGTAAACTACTCACACATCATCGGAGAGGCTATGGTGTTGATGTAGAAGCCCTCCATGATCAATGCCCCCTTCGGCGGAGTGCCAGAAAAGGCCCCAAGATGGGATCTCACGGGTACAGAAGGTTGCGGTGGTGGAAATAGGGTTTTTGCTCCGTATCTGATGTTTCCAGGGTACATGGGTATATATAGGAGGAAGAAGTACGTCGGTGGAGCAACATGGGCCCCACGAGGGTGGAGGGCGCGCCTGGGGGGGAGGTAGGCGCACCCCCTGCCTCGTGCCTTCCTCGTTGATTACTTTACGTAGACACCGAGTCCTCTGGATCACGTTTGTTCCGAAAATCATGTTCCCGAAGGTTTCATTCCGTTTGGACTCCGTTTGATATCCTTTTCCTTCGAAACACTGAAATAGGCAAAAAATCAACAATTTGGGCTGGGCCTCCGGTTAATAGGTTAGTCCCAAAAATAATATAAAAATGTATAATAAAGCCTAATTAACATCTAAAACAGAATATAATATAGCATGGAACAATAAAAAATTATAGATACGTTGGAGACGTATCATACGTTCGGTGCTTGATCGGTCGGAACGAGAAGAAGTTCTACTACATCAACCGTGTTAACAAACGCTTCCGCTTTCGGTCTATGAGGGTACATGGACACACTCTCCCCCTCTCGTTGCTATGCATTTCCTAAATAGATCTTGCGTGAGCGTAGGAATTTTTTGAAATTGCATGCTACGTTTCCCAAAACAAGCGGGCTTATCATCAACATTTGGCTCTCTCAAGTACTCAGGGACAAACACCGCTACCACATCCTTGCAGAACTTGTACATGGACTCTAGGCACGTGGACTCGCCCATACGGACATACTCATTATTGAGATCACCGGAAACTCCGTATGCAAGCATCCAAATAGCTGCAGTGCATTTCTGATAAGAGAAGAAGCCAATCTTTCCTAGGGCATCCTCCTTGCACTCTAAATACTTTCGTATGCCACCACCCCCTCCCGGATACGGTGAAAACATGTCTAGCCATACGGAAACGACGCCGGAATAGGTGATGCTTGAAGAGCGGGTTGGGATCGAGCACCGAAACAACAGCCGCTGCCTACTCAAGTGGTCATGGACGACCAACACTGGAGCCATCCATCTCCTCATCGTCAGATAAAGAACCATCCGAGTCGCAAATGAAATTGTGGAAAAAGAACTCGTCGGCGGAGTCCACTTGTACCTTGCGGGCAAACCGTCGCACAACTTGTGGGCGTCGTCGAAGAAGCAGGCCGATGAAGAGTCGCGTGCCACCCCTAGCTAGGTAGCTGGCCTGGCGACGTCTGGCGAGCGTGGTGGCGTGAGACGAGCATGGCGGCATTGTTGAAGGAGCTGGCCGGGGGGGGGGGGATGTGGTGCGGGCGGCGACGTCGGGGGAAGCTGCGATGGCCCGGCGACGAGGCGGTAGTGGCGGCAACGTTGGAAGGTGGCGTGCTACAAGGGAGGTATGTGGGTGCGGAGGGCTGGCAAAGGCGCCAGCGGCAACGGGGTGGGGCGGGTAGGTGCTTTCTGTCGATGGGATGAAGAGAATGGCCTACGTGCCACCGATCAGCGGGCCAGGAGAAGGAGTAGGCGGGCGTCCGCCTCGTGTTTGCCGACGAAAGTGAGGCCCATATTTGGCCTGGAATGGGTCGTTCGACGGATGAAAAGCAGACGCGCATCCGTTTGAGTCCGCGTGTTGGACCGATTTTTGTGTCTGTTTTGGTTCAAACGAACACGCACAGACGAAATGAGTCGGCGTGTTGGAGCTGCTCTAATAGATGTGCACATGAACACCCATAACATGACCTCACAAGGTAAAGTGAAGCAAAGTCGACGGTCGTCATCCGATGATGGGCGTCGGCCGTCATACGGGCCTGAAATTGCGCGCTAAAGTACTGTATGACGAGAAAGGCAAATTAACTCCCACCTGAAAACCGTCACAGATATAACTCATCGGCCCAAAAGCCAGGAAACCCCCTTGCCAGTTGCCACCGCCCATCGGAGGAACCGGGCAAGCACGGGGCACAGCAGCAGCACGAGCTGCCCCACACAAAAACGGCCAGGCTAGTAAAGAAAGACAGCGCCTCGCCGTCCATGGACGGAGATATTGAGATTTCCATCTACGGAAGTCGGGAGAAAATTCAGCGACATGTACTGCTCCACCTTTTCTCTTTTGCGACAGGTGAATCTCCTGTGGTACTGCTACTCGTAGCGTAGGGTAGGGTCATCGATCGTGGAAAATTCAAAGATGCGAGGGAACGGCACACAGACGAAAGAAACACAATGTGCAGCGGTGACACGGACCACTCGTGACTCGGTCGCCTTCTTTTTTGCGCACATGTCTATCTGCAGCAACAAAACAAAGGTACCAAACTCTATGGTCTATTGCGAGTACTAGTGCAGATCGCTGAATCCTTTTTTTCCCACCATCGATCCTATTGTTTTCCACCATGGATTGACGTGTGATATGAACTGATCAATGCATATGGGGCAGTGAATCTCTTTTTTCCACCATCGACCCTATTGTTTTCCACCATCGATCGACGTGTGATATGGACCGATCAATGCATATGGGGCAGATGCGCTATCTTTGCCGCTGTTTTTGATTCGCAGGGGACACGAAGAGACTATCGCTTGACTGTTAGATAAGATAACCACTAGAGCCTCACTATTTTTTGCCTTTTAAAAGAACAAAAAAATACCACAGTATTGAAATGTCCGACATGGGCCAGGACAGCTTAACAGAGGCAGCAGCCCTGCAAAAGTCGTGAGGCCCCTATTTCAGGCAATGTAGGCTCCATAGAGAGAGAAAAAAAGCCGGAAACATATAGGTAGAGGAAAAAAGGGCCCATGGAGAAAGAATCCATTGATCCGTGCCAAACTGCCAGCGGCAGCGGTCAATGCTTTGTCAGGTCTCTGTCACACCCTAAACTGAACCGATGGGGACGATACGCTCCATCATCACGAGTCTTTTGTTTCGTTCCTAGGGCGTGGATTTCGGCGAGATTTGACAGCAGTTTGATTCTTTTTTTAGATTGGACAGCAGTTTGATTCTGCGCGCCACATATTTTTTTAATGCCTTTTATAAGCGTACTGTGCGACACACCTCTGACAGAGTAGTAGCTACTGTAGAAGCCAGCCCGGCACCTGAGCTGTTGGGGGTCTTGGCATTGCGTTTGCTATAGCTCGTACGAGCTCGAAAGCGCGGTGAGAGAGCTCTGCCCCGTCGACATGGACGTCGAGGGCACTCGGTAGTGTGGATAAGCGAGAAGTTTGCCTAATTATTTATTCACATTTTTTTAGTGATTTTTTTCAAACATTACCCCGTATTGAAAAGAACAATTTAGCCTACCGCAGAAAAAATAGCAATTAGGAATGTGAACACGCAAGGCAGAACACTAAAGACCTCGCTTCCATAATTCTTGTCGACGAGAATTATGAAACGAAGGGAGTACTTCCTCCGTCCTAAAATAAATGTCTTAATCTTAATATAATTTTTATTAAAATTAATACAAAATTAAGACACTTATTTTCGGACGGAGGGAGTACTTAGCAACAAACCGTGTTTGTCTCTAACGGATTCATCTAGATTCAGCCGGCCGTTGTTTTTGTTCACGTGCTTTTTCTTCCTTTTTCATCCAACTACAAGCAGCACCCTGCAAAGAAGAAAAGTTACAACAAAGCCCCCAGGGAGCAACATCCCCAAATCTCGTCGGAATGAGTCGCTGGCATGCCGCCATAGTCGCCGTTCCGCATATTCACCAATGATCCTCCGCAGCAGACATGATGTCAAGGAGCTTAGAGCATCACCAATGAGTCCCATATAAAACTCCCCCTAAATTCAGGTTTGCAGAGTGACCATATGATTTAAGGGAGATGGACAGGTGAGCTGCTTTTGCAGGCCTCGTAAACATCTTCCTTGAAGTTCAGTTTTCTTTCTTTCATATTTCTCTGCATATTAATATACAAATGAAATTTACATGCCTGTTATATTAACATACTACTTGCAAATAATGTTATTCCAACACATGTAATTCAAGATCATATAAAAAATCACAAATATAAAAAAATATGATTCAAACTTCAAATTAAAATTAAAGCATAACAACGTCGACTGGTCTCCCGTGACGGCCCAGCGGTGACGGAAGGATTGACGAGGGTAGGGCGGACCAAGTCGGGATCGTCGGGACAGGTGATGACACTAGGCGAGGAGGCGGGAAGACGACGGCACCCCATGAAACAATGGAGCCGGTGTTGGATTGGCAACAGGGTCGGCGACGTGGTCGGCGGTGGCCATCAGCGCTCGGGCGGCGGTAGGAGACGAAGAGGCGATGAAAGTTCAAGTGGACGAGGAAGTTCCTTGGCACCATGTTTAGGGGGGTTTACGAAAAGGGTGATCTCCCGGTAGATGGAGGGGGAGTTGGCTGATTATACGGTGTCCCCTCAAAAAATCAATTTTAAAGTAACTGTTGGAGCACCTTTTTTCGCCCAACTCTCCCTAACCAAAAAAGATTACGAGAATGTAGATCTAAACGCTTACATGTATGACCTTTTCGATCTATACTTCTCATCTTCGGTGACGGTTTTATTCTGGTGCGCTGGTCCTTTGTCCTGAGCATACTGACTTTTTCACTGCCTACTACAATAAGGTTAGCCGGACTCCGGTAAGGGAGGGGGATGCGATTACAGCGGCACACCTTCGACTCGCTCCAGTGCTTCTAGTCGTTGCTAAGTGCTCCACGGATCTTGTTGTAGTTCTTCTTACTTCTTGATCTATATACCGCCATGATATATTATTAACAAATCGGATGACTTTCCACACAGAAAATCAGAACTAATACTAAAGCGAAGAAAAAATTGAAATCTCATTTATTAGCCCCTATTCTAATTTTAATTGAACTAAATCTCAGCAAAAGTTAGGTGACCCAAGCGCTTCTTTATTCGGATAGACATAGGTGAACATGTCCAAATAATCATTTTTTGCGAAAATTTCCCAAATGGTTATTAGAAGAAAAAATGTGTGCACAAATAAGCAACCAATTTCCAAAATGATGGAAAAGTGCAAAGTAATTCCCCTGTAGAAACATATCAGACACGTGTCAAACTCAACTTCTTGCAAAGTTGAGCATACCGGAATAAAATTCCCATCAGAAAGAAATACCTCGCCTACCGATTCCCTTACCACAAAACCCCATCATAGCGGAGCTACGATCACCAAAAAAGCTAGCATCCACATTAATTCTAATGCAATTCTTCATATTAGACTCTCAAATTGATTGGACTCCCACGCAATATGAGCCTAGTTTGTCTCGCGAGATTGTGTAGCCCTATGAGTGCAATTGATATGAGTCTCATGCTCACATGGCGATACAACCCGACAACCGGAATAGGAGAACCAATAGCATTCCAAAATTCAAAAGAAATGTGTGTGTGCGAGCTCCCTTCCCCAAAAATCAGATCATTCCTTATATGCCAAGCTCTTCAAAAGTGAAAGACAATCTTGGATCGACCAGAGATACTAGATTTATAGAGCATAGCCAACAACCAATCAGGGCGAGTGTTGATAAAAAAGATCTTCTTCTGGTAGCTCCCAAACTTTCGTGAAAGTCGTAAGCAAAGCATGTGTCTTTATACAAGACACTATGACATGAAAAATATACAATTAATTGAATCGTTAGACTATTGACGCCACAACCACACAAAACTCTAATCTTATGAGACACATTAGCCTTCCAAATAACATTCCACTGTTCCCCTTCTCAATCCGACCCACCACTACATTCACATTCGTCCTCATCCTGCATCTTGAGCTTAAGAGCATGTCACTATGAGAAACTGGTTTCTTTTTAGTTAAGAAGTGGGCCTATTCCTAAGTTGATGAACATGACATAACTCATTTTCATCTCCAAACTATACAAGGATTTCACTTTTGGTCTCTCAATTTTAAAAATAGATATACTAGACCCCTAACATTTCAAACTGAACACATTTGGTCATTCTCCCGACTTGAATCAGTCCATGACGTTGCGTGTTTTTGTTACTAAAACTGACACATGGAGGTCCAAATTGCATTCACTTCAGCTCCCCCCCCCTCTCCATGAGATGCATGCCATAACAGACGACACATTTCAACACACAATTCACCAACACATACGTGATAACCGAGCTTACCTTGTTGTGCTGGCTCAGGGTGATCCAAGAGGAGGAGGAATATGGGTCCAACGTGAAGCATCGGGTGAGCATCGAACCAACGGAGGGCCAAGGAATTGAAGAACATGCATGGGAGGGAAGGCAAGCACCTCTTGGTGGCCACTCAAGCATATTGAGCATCGAACCAACAGAGGGCCAAGGAATTGAAGAACCGTTAGTTGTCCGAGAGGACATACTCAAACTTATGGGGTTGAGCAGGAGTGGTAGCACAACTAGTGTCGCAAGCCTGGCACAACAGTCGTGTTGTACCGTAGACCACATAGTTCGTCCAGGTGGCGGTGGAGTTGGAGGCATCCGTCTCTGTTCTCGATACCACATAGTCCGACCATGTGGCGGAGGAGTTGGAGGCATCCACCTTGGTTCTCGATGTGTGTGTCTCGTTGTAGAATTGGCTGAGTGCAACATGCACTTGCACACTCGATCTCAAGGTGGTCTTTCGGTGTAGGGACACCACCGACTAGAGGGTGGTGCGCGTGGACAATAAGCGCCTGCAACATTGGTGATGCCAGCACCTCAATAATCACAACATGATCAAAGAAGGTAACGATACTCGCCGATTGGAGGTGGCACATGGTGGCTAGCCTCGGTGCCGGCGTTGGGGTCTATGGTTGGAGGGAGGTGCACCAGAGGATTTTGGCATGAAGTCAAGCTTGACAAAAAGGAAAAGAAGGACCGATGTGGGTGTGAACAATCTTACCGCTAGCATCAACCTCTGGTACCTCATGCAGGTCAACAACGTTAACTCGTCGAATGCCCACCACAGATAGCAACACCAAGATGGAGTACCTCACGCCAAGTGCTCGATGAAATACCCATTTCAGAAGGAAGAGGATAACACATAATAAGAAGGTGAGCGGGATACCAATTTGGACGCCAAGTGTCATTAAGTCTGAAACCACACCACTTCATAAAACTACCTCTTCTCACAACATGGTTAAAAGTATTTGGTTTGAATAGTTGCACTAATTTAGTTGGTATTAAGGTTTTTTGGACGGTATTAAAGTTGAGAGACTAGAAATGAACTCCTCTTGTAGTTTCTTTTTAAGGGAATTTGCTGCTTTATTTATTCACCTCGGCTGTAGTCTGAGTTCAAAACGTCCATGATACAACCCGGAGGAACATGTAACCAAGTTTCAGAAGCTTTATTTAAACAACCATCCGTAGCTAAATTATGAGCTGCCAAATTGGTAGATCGCCTCACCCATCTGAACTCGTGTGTAGTTGAGAGACCAAAATTATACTCCTTTCATCCCGAATTAGTTGATTCAGATTTGTCTAGATATGACATTACCGTAAATAAAGTGATTAAATAAGGAAAACCGGCTGCAGTTTGAATCAATAATCTTTATAGCTTTAGGCTGGTCATTAGCGGGAAGTAAAACTTAGACTAATAACATGTATATGTTACAAGTCTATATTACTATTTTTTTTTTCTTTAGAACACAGTACGGACGCATACACTCATATGTATGTGTACACTCACCTCTATGAAGACACACAGATATCATCTTGAAATTGATAAAGTCACCACAAGCGCCTTTTAGTCGTCGGAGACGTCTCCTATCACTGAACGCGCATCGCCGGAAATTATGAAACAAATTTAGTAAAATACGACCACCGGGACTTGAACCCTGGTGGGTTAGGGATATCACTATCCTCCTAACCATCCAATCACAAATTGATTACTGCCTCCATAATGTGTAGTAACATGTGTGGAGTCAATGTAAGCCTTTGTTTATTTAGACGTAAATTATTTTGTCTTGGGATGCGTTATGTTAGAGTAACATATTATGTTATAAGAAACACCTCTCTACTCATTAAATACTAGCTAGAGAAGCAATTGCGAACCAACCTGTGGTTGAGATGGTTAGGTGGACAGTGGTATCCCAGCCCACCAGGATTCAAGTCCTGGTGCTCGCATTTATCCTGAATTTATCTCAGAATTTCCGGCGATACACTTTTAGTGAGAGGAGACGTTCCCGTCGACTACGAGGCGTCTACAACGACTTTGTAAAATCTCAAGATGATATGCCGGCTCAGTCTCTCGGAGATGCTCATAGAGGTAGGGTGTACGTGTGTGCATTCATAGGGGGGAGTGTATGCACGTTTATATGAGCGCTTGCGTCTGTACCGTGTTAAAAGAAGCTACATAAGCAATTATTTTAGGTTACGTTATGTTACTACTCCCCGGCTTCCACGCCGATCAGCAACACTTGCATAAACTATGTACTCCTAGTTTTTTTAGGTAATATTATCGGTAGTCACAGAACTTGCACTCGATGTTCAGTTTAGTGCTGAAACTTTAAAAATATGGATTTGTGGACATTCAACTTGCGTTCTTGTGCAAATACATATAGACTGCTTTTTCTGTGCGCCAGCCCAGCGGAGGCCTACCTGTCAATGTTTGGGAGTGCACAAGGCATTGGCTGACCCTCCCATGCTGGATTTTTTTAGAAAACTCTTTGCAGTTTATTTAATTACACGCAAAAGGCCTCATGTATAATGAAAAAAGATGCGCCAGATGAGGTTCGCCAGGACCTATTAATAAAACACTCGGACATGCATCCATCTCACCAGTCCCGGTTGACATGAACATGCACAACAAAACGTTATTTAATTACACGGAATAGGTTGTCAAGTTTGTGTCGGTCAATTACTTAAAGATGCTCATATGTCTAATGGGTAATTTAAGGGTGAGGCCACTAATCAGTAGGATACTAACAACAAGTTAGGCTAATCCATATAGGGCCCATTGGGTCAACCAGGAGTTCGTAACCCGAGCGCATGGATAATTTTGTAGAAAAAAAGAGCGTAGGAGCTAACCACGACACCAAGTACCTGTTAGGGCATCTACAACAGGGGCGCTAAGGATGAGCGCGAGGGTTTAATTCCAGGTAGTTACGTGCTATTCCCATCTGAATCCAGGATGAGCGCTGCTATACACACGATCTTTTTCACCCGATCTTTGCACGATGTGGCAAATCCAACCATCCATGTGTATAGCAAAGTGGAGCACACTCATTAGATTGATCATCGTCTGAACATCGGCCATATAGTATCGGGCATCCAGTAGTTCCGATCCTGGATTCCGGCTGGCGTCGATGCAAAAATAGTCCCCGGGCGCCCCGACTTTTTCTCTCACAGGCTACCTAATATTTTTTTTTCTTCAACTCCGTCTAGCGCCTCGTTGGAAGTAGGGACTCTTTTTTTTTTTGCGCATAGTTTGGAAGTAGGGACTCTAACACGAACGCTACCCTAAACTTTGTACAATTATTTTTCCCTAAGCACCTATGCAAGCAATTAGCATTTTAGATGCCCTTAGTGACTATAAAGAGAAACCCTGATCAGTTTTATATTTTAGCCACAATAACTACTTGTATTTATGTTTTTTCCCAGGCCGAATATTTTATAACTTATTTTTTTTGATAAACTAAATAATTAGACAATAAAAATATTTGAATTCAAAATTTATTTTGACATTTTATGCCAAAAAAGTGGAATTTCCTAGGTATTATGAAACTCGGATTTTTTTTCTGGCCGCTAAGTTTTGTACGTTGTGGGTTAAGCATTATATATTTTGATGCGGTTTTTTCTGTTGATTTTTTTTGGCGAAAAAAGCTCAGATTTTTTTAGAACTCGGGAAAAAAAATAGTGTAACAAAACTGTAGCCAATATATATGTGCACGAACATATAGTTGGTGGAGTCATTGGCTAGCACGCTTATTGTAAACGAGGTTATGGGTTTGATTCACCCCAGCCCCTTTTTTATTCTCCCACCATTAGTCCTAACAGGTGGGACCCGCACATATTATTAAGGGGCTTCTGTTTAATTAAATATAGAATGAGGGATGCTTCTGCAAAAGAATAAACGAGAGCATGGCACCGAGCGGTTCCAGTCAGCGCGGGATACTTCTAAATACGAGCAAGGTGACAGTATTAACGCAAGAATCCGTATTTTTAAAATTTTAGCACCAAACTGAACATTTAGCGTAAGTTCTGTGGCTCTTGACAATATTACTTTTTTTTGCGATGTGCATAAACTATGTAGCTAACCCAACGGATTAACGAACTGATTGATCTCAACTGCCACCTAACGAATTTGTAACTGAAACATGTAGTATACACTACCGCCCCAAGCACACGAAGACAAACAGGAGAAAAAGGTAGAGCTGGCGACCGATCCTATATATACAAGCGAACCCGGACGCCACAAGTACGACGAGAAGGCCGAGCGGCATTGCGGCAACGATCGAGCTTATTAGCCGGTGGCGCCCCATGGAAGCCGCAGGTTGGCCGGAGCCGGTGGTGCGGGTGCAGTCGCTGTCTGAGAGCGGCGCGGCCACCATCCCGGACCGCTACGTGAAGCCGGTGCACGACCGCCCGTCCGTCCACAACGGCACCACCAGCGGCAGCGTGAGCATCCCCGTCGTGGACCTCTCGTCGCCGGATGGGAGCGCGGCGACGGCGCGCGCGGTGTCGGAGGCTTGCCGGGAGTGGGGCTTCTTCCAGGCGGTGAACCACGGCGTGCCGCGTGAGCTCCTCCGCCGCGCGCGCGCCGCCTGGCGCGGGTTCTTCCGCCTCCCCGTGGAGGCCAAGCAGCGGTACGCCAACTCGCCGGCGACGTACGAAGGGTACGGCAGCCGGCTCGGCGTGGAGAGGGGCGCCGTCCTGGACTGGGGCGACTACTACTTCCTGCACCTCCGCCCGCCCAGCAGCCTCTCCGCCGCCGACAAGTGGCCCCGCCTCCCTCCCGACCTCCGGTAATCCACGCCCGTCCGTACATACATCCGTACCGTCACACTCTAGTCTAGTCAGCCAAGCCCGCCGGTGCAAGTGTGCTTAACCTCCATTACTTTTGGCGGGTCGTCAGGGACGCGACGGAGGAGTACGGGAGGGAGGTGGCCTCGCTGTGCGAGCGGCTTATGGCGGCGATGTCGGCGGGGCTGGGCGTCGGGCCGGGGAGGCTGCAGGAGGAGTTCGGCGGGGCGGAGGGCGCCGGGGTGTGCGTGCGGGTGAACTACTACCCGCGGTGCCCGCAGCCGGAGCTGACGCTGGGCCTCTCCTCGCACTCGGACCCCGGCGGCATGACGGTGCTGCTCGCCGACGAGCGCGTGAGGGGCCTCCAGGTGCGCGGCCGCGGCGGCGAGTGGGTCACCGTCGACCCCATCGCCGACGCCTTCATCGTCAACGTCGGGGACCAGATCCAGGTACCAACAGCTAAAAAACCGAGCACACAACCACCATGCATGTTGCACACATGCATGCCGCTTTTATTTTGTTTTCTCTGCGATTTTAGCGGCCGGTAGTTAGGCACGTGTGGTGGCCACGAGCCGCCTGCGAGCGCTCATCCCAGCCGGAAAAATGCGCTCACGATGATCGATCGCCATTAGAGTGCTACACGTCACGGCAACGGCCGTGATCTGCTTTGATCTGTGCTAGTCCTATTTCATTTGCTGAAATGAAATATGATGCCGACGTCGTGGTAGCGGCGCTCCCATTACTGTGCCCAAGTCTCGCTAGGCTAGGGTAGGAGCGGTAGGTCAGGGATGCGTCACGTGTCCATTTCAAGCACGTGCCCGTTTTGCCGTTATCCTCCCATATCTATATCGCCGTGCGTGGCGAAAGGGAGTTGTCGTCGCCACGTACGTATACGGCAGTCCCTCGACGCCGCTGGCCGGGTTCTCCCGCTGACGCGCGGGCCTTATCACCCACCTGTCAGACAGCGGCATGACGTGTCGCTACGTATTACGTATCAAAAACTAAGTACTGTACGTACCAACATAGGAATAGTATTAAAAAACTAATTAAAGCAGTGATGAGAGCAGCATCAGGTGTCAGCGTGATTAGTTTCGGGGGTCAACTTCCTCCGTCGGGTTAGCACAGCTATATACGAAGAATATGCATAAGGGCATGTACAATGCATAGCCTCAAGATGATGCCTCACAGGTCATGTAGGATCGGATATAACGTAAAGTAGGTTTGATAGGGAAACGGGATCCTCTTCAGGAGACGGGTGCTTGAGAAGAAAAAGTGTGGTCCACTGACAAAAGCTGAAAAGATTTAAGTGAAGAGTAGAGATGCATGTGTACTAGAGTCTTTATTTTCTATTTTTTAATGAGACCCACTAGTGATAGATTGTATTAGAGAAAAAAATTAATGTAGATGCTTCAAATTACTTTTTGTCATGGGGCATATGTATCCAAATGCCATCATGTACATGCCCTAATGAAGTTTAGGATGTGTTCTCGGACACGAGCTTCCACGTGCTCTGCGGAGGTATGCATGACGACGTACGTTAGTTAGCTGTGGATTGGATCCATCCGACGGTCAAGCGTCACCTGCACCGGCTAGCCGTGCTATGCGGTTGGCTTACATAATATGCACGTGGGAGTCATGCAGTAGTAGAAAGTACTCCTAGTTGGAGTAATTTGGAATGAACAGTCGTACTGCTGCTAGTTGGAGTAAAAAGCAATGAAGCAGTTTTTAGGTTAATTAGACAAGCAGTTAGGTGAGATTAGTGGTTAAGGACGCGGGGTTACGCGATTACTTTGTGTAAGCAGATCGGCCGGACTGACAGGGCGTGGTGTGATCGGTCGACATGAATGCATAGATTCCCAATCGAAAGGAGAAAAGAGAGGGTACGTAGGGTACCGATCACGAGGCGGAGTCAGCAGCAGCGCACAGTACGGGACGGTATTCCTGATTAGGCATGCGCCAACGTGCAGCCGTGCAGTCATGTGATGTGGGCAGCAACGAACTACGTACGCTCACAATTATTTATTTAGTCCGTATAATATTTAGCCTGATCTTGACGTACCGACTCGCTCGCTCACTCACCGCTGCTTCGGTTTTCCCATGCTTTCCCGCCGTAATTTGCTCTTGACATGACACGTCGGGGTATATCACCTTTCCCCATCTCGCCTCCTTAATATTCTTTGAAACAAAGCCCATGCTTAATTCTCAGTTACGAAAAAAGAGCTACCCCTCAAAAAAAAAGTAAAGAAAAAGAGGTCGTGCTCGATCAGCTGATACGGCGTTGCTAAAACCGGCCGGATGCCCTGACCGACCGACCGACCGTGTTGGCTGGCTGGTCCAATGTGTGGATACAGCACGTACCAGTACGACACATCTCGTCGGGTTGTGCATGCAACACGAACACGGTCGCGTGCGTTTTACTGCCTTGTGTTGGACGATGGTGTCGTACCATGCACAGTTGAGCCACGCGGTACGTAGTACGGTACCGTGGTCCATCACTACGCGAGGAGGCATAAAACGGCCCTCTCGCTCGGCGTAGAGGCAGGCATATGTACATGTATTCAAGAAAACGAATCTGAACGAACCGGGCTGGATGTGGCCAAATTTTTGCCTGCGCGCGGTCCTACATCGAGATCCGTGCGTGCCGGTGAAACTCAGACAATCCATACTAGTTTCATTTAAGCTCCGTGGATCGAACTTATAGATATGGTGGGCTGTGTCTTGAGCTCGTCAAATAGTACAAGGTTGTGGAAATCAGAACTTAGATATGGATGGATCACATTCGTAATAGGTTGATTTGGATAAAATATAATGTTGTTTTTGGAAGATAAAAATCCATGGGTGGATTCATGGTATAGAAAGGGTCGATACATTGCGAAAATACTCATGTGATCCCGAGCTCTAGTGATCCTGAGCTCCAGCGAAAGTACTCATGGGCATATAATGTTGTTTCTTGGCAACAAACTTTAATGTTTTTTCTACATGCATGCAAAAAATTATTTTGCCCACACATCCACAAATGTTATTTCATCATGAAAATTTTGCATGCATGCAGACAAAACATCGTAGTTTCTTGCCAAAAGAAATCAGATTTTTTTTAAATATTTTTAGATTTTACTGTTCATCCGAGATCACTGAAGCTCGGGATCACATACTCACGTCCGAGATATATTGTCATAATAAACGAAACATCTCTCACATGGGTGAGGACCGATCGATGACATCTATCAAGAAGGTGGCGGCAATGAAGGCCGGGCGGATCTTGCAGGGAACGATACTGCATGAAAATACTAGGGCAAAGTGATAAATGGAGAAGCACGTGCCATTTGTCCCCTCAGATCTGACCTTGATCCACTGGCCACCAGCGCGGCATATGGGTGGGGTCCAGCCAGCCTCGCTAGCTGTCCGAGGATCCTGCAATCTGCATGCGCTGCTGCTCTGCTCTGCTGGCGCAGCACACGGACGCCACCGCCCATCTGCTGCTTTATTTTGGTCAGCAGAAGAAAGAACTGCACGTTTGTCACATGCCGCTGCCCGCTGGCTCCACCGACCAACCAGCCCGGCGAAGGACCATGGCGCTTACTGTTCCTTTGCCAGGCCGGTACACGGATCATCATTCCCGTCTTGAAAGCTTTGAAAAGTAGACGACGTTTTCCGATGGGTTTTTTGTCACGTCCACTCGATCTATTTATGCTCTTTTGTTGATTTATTTTATCGTTTGGATGTCGTGTGATATGGTGCAACGCAGGTGCTGACAAACGCGACGTACCGGAGCGTGGAGCACCGGGTGATGGTGAACGCGGACGCGGAGCGGCTGTCGGTGGCCATGTTCTACAACCCGAGGAGCGACCTGCCGCTGGCGCCCATGGCGGAGCTGGTGTCGCCCGGGGCGCCGGCGCTGTACAAGCCCATGACCTTCGACGAGTACCGCCTCTACATCCGGCGGAAGGGCCCCCGCGGGAAGAGCCAGGTCGAGTCGCTCAAGGCCCATGGAGACAGATGATGATGGCCACCTGTTCACCATCACGATGGAGCCTCCAATAAAAATGGCTAACTGGTGGCGAGTGTTTAATTAGAACGGTATACATCTCCAAACGAGGAGATGCGATGTTTGTACTACTAGCAATTTCTGGAACGCAGACGCCGGTGGCACTTTCTCCTTCTTGAAATAAATAAATAATATAAAAGGAGAAATATATAAGTCCAAAAGATGATGGACGGCGACGAGGAAAGAACTTGGCGAGACGCATCGATCCGTCCAGTTGATGCGAGAAACAAATATTCCCAATCTCAATCGCATGCACGTGAACACCATCGCTCCTAAAGCGTTTGTCAACGACATGCGCGTGCATCAGTCACATGGAGTGGTAGACATTCAAGAGCATGGGGACCGGATTATCCTGGTCAAACTGGTAGTTGCAGACTTAGTTCATGTTATCAGCATGTACGCCCCGCAAGTAGGCTACAATAAAAACACTAAGAGGGAGTTCTGAGAAGACCTGGAGGACATGGTTAGGAGTGTCCCGATAGAAAGAGACCTCAATGGCCACATGGGTACATCTAACACAGGTTTTGAAGAGGTGCACGAGGGCTTTGGCCATGGCATCAGGAATCAAGAAGGGAAAGATGTTTTAAGCTTTGTTCTAGCCTACGACATGATCGTAGCTAACACACTCTTTAAAAAGAGAGAATCACATCTAGTGGCTTTTAGTAGTGGTCAACATTCTAGCCAAATTGATTTCATCCTCTGGAGAAGAGAAGACGGGCATGCGTGCCTAGATTGTAAGGTGATACCTGAAAAGAGTATTGTCCCCCAGCATAAGTTGTGGTGGCTGACTTTCGCTTTCGGATTCATGTCCAGCGGGATAAGCGAGTCAAAGTCGCTAGAATGAAGTGGTGAAAGCTCAAGGGGGAGGTACCTCCGGCGTTCAAAGAGAGGGTCATTAAGGACGGCCTTTGGGGGGAAGGAGGTGATCCAGACAATATGTGGACGAAGATGGCAACTTGCATTCGTAAGGTGGCCTCAGAGAAGTGTGGAGTGTCCAAGGAAAGTAGAAGCGAAACTAAAGATACCTGGTGGTGGAATGATGATATTCAAAAGGTTATTAAGGAGAAGAAAGATTGTTTTAGACGCCTATACCTGGATAGGAGTGCAGACAACATCGAGAAGTACAAGATGGAGAAGAAGGCTGCAAAGCGAGCTGTGAGTGAAGTAAGGGGTCGGGCGTATAAGGATGTCTACCAGCGGTTAGACACGAAGAAAGGCGAAAGGGACATCTATAAGATGGCCAAGATCCGAGAGAGCAAGACAAGGGATGTTGATCAAGTCAAATGTATCAAGGACGGAGCAAACCAGCTCCTGGTGAAGGACGAGGAGATTAAGCATAGATGGCAGGAGTACTTCGATAAGTTGTTCAATGGGGAGAATGAGATCTCTACCATTGACATGGACGACTCCTTTGATGATACCAGCAGGCGTTTTGTGCGGCGAATCCGGAGTATGAGGTCAAGGAGACCATAAAAAGGATGAAAGGAGGCAAGGTGATGGACCCTGATTGTATCTCCATTGAGGTGTGGAGAGGCCTCGGAGACATAGCCATAGTATGGCTAACTAAGCTTTTCAACCTTATTTTTCGGGCAAATAAGATGCCAGAAGAATGAAGACAGAGCACAATACCAATCTTCAAGAACAAGGGGATGTTCAAAGTTGTACTAATTACCGTGGAATTAAGTTGATGAACCATACTGAAGGAAATACGCCCTAAAGGCAATAATAAAGTTGTTATTTTATATTTCCTTATATCATGACAAATGTTTATTATTCATGCTAGAATTGTATTAACCGGAAACTTGATGCATGTGTGGATACATAGACAAAACACTGTGTCCCTAGTAAGCCTCTACTAGACTGGCTCGTTAATCAAAGATGGTTAAGTTTCCTAACCATAGACATGTGTTGTCATTTGATGAACGGGATCACATTATTAGGAGAATGATGTGATGGACAAGACCCATCCGTTAGCATAGCATATTGATCGTTCAATTTTATTGCTATTGTTTTCTTCATATCAAATACATATTCCTTTGACTATGAGATTATGCAACTCCCGGATACCGGAGGAATGCCTTGTGTGCTATCAAACGTCACAACGTAACTGGGTGATTATAAAGATGCTCTACAGGTATCTCCGAAGGTGTTTGTTGGGTTGGCATAGATCGAGATTTGGATTTGTCACTCCGAGTATCGGAGAGGTATCTCTGGGCCCTCTCGGTAATGCACATCATAAGAAGTCTTGCAAGCAAAGTGGCTAATGAGTTAGTTGCGGGATGATGTATTACGGAACGAGTAAAGAGACTTGCCGGTAACGATATTGAACTAGGTATGTGGATACCGACGATCGAATCTCGGGCAAGTAACATACCGATGGACAAAGGGAATTACGTATGTTGTCATAAGGTTCGACCGATAAAGATCTTCGTAGATTATGTAGGAGCCAATATGGGCATCTAGGTTCCGCTATTGGTTATTGACCGAAGAAGTGTCTCGGTCATGTCTACATAGTTCTCGAACCCGTAGGGTCCGCACGCTTAACGTTTCGTTGATGATATAGTACTATATGAGTAATGTATGTTGGTAACCGAATGTTGTTCGGAATCCCGGATGTGAACACGGGCATGATGAGGAGCTCCGGAGGTAAAAATTGATATTTGGGATAATAGTGTTTGGTCTCTGGAAGGGTTCCGGAGTTCACCGGAAGGGGTTCCGGATGTTTCCCGAAATGTTTGGGTACGAGA
Organism: Triticum aestivum; assembly: GCF_018294505.1. Classification (NCBI taxonomy): domain Eukaryota; kingdom Viridiplantae; phylum Streptophyta; class Magnoliopsida; order Poales; family Poaceae; genus Triticum; species Triticum aestivum. The sequence goes on from NC_057796.1 coordinate 56,487,941, forward strand.
ACACTTTATTTGGGCCAAAGGGGAAAGCCCACAAGGCTTTTGGAAAGTGCAAAAGGGAGTTTTGCGGAGACCAGAGGCTAGACGCCAGAAACCCTAGCGTCTAGGGGGTAGACGCCGGGAACCTTGGCGTCTAGCCCTGGAGTCCAAGTAGGACTATTGCCTTTCGGGCAAAACCTACTTTGAGAAGGCTTTTACTCCAAGTTTCGACCCCAGGGCTCAATATATAAAGACAGGGGCAGAGCTAGCACCCAAGACACATCAAGAATCACCAAGCCGTGTGCCGGCAACCCCGTCCCCTCTAGGTTATCCTCCGTCATTGTTTCCGTTGTGCTTGGCGAAGCCCTGCGGAGATTGTTCTTCACCAACACCATCACCACGCCGTCGTGCTGCCGGAACTCATCTACTACTTCGCCCGTCTTGCTGGATCAAGAAGGCGAGGAGGTCATCGATCTGAACGTGTGCTGGACGTAGGGATGGCAATGGGGACAATCGCCTATGGGGATACCTACAACATTCCCATCCCCATATATTCCCTATCATCCCATCCCCATCACCGTTTACATGACTGGGGATGAAATTTCCCCATACCCATGCCCCACTGGGGAACGGGGCCCCATTAGGGTCCCATCCCCATAAACAAATACTCATATACATAATATGACACCCTATAATCAACATACATACATGGTGTTGTCCTTGTCTTGCTAATGCCTATCTAGCTCGTATTGACTTCTTGGTCATGGTGGCAGCTGAGGTGAGGATGTGAGATAGGTTTAAGGTTTTTTTCAGAGCTTTTTTTTTGTTTTCGCAAGTTTGTTTGTGAATATTTTAAGGTTGACCGTAGTGTCACAGTTACTAACCGGGTCCTCGATGGATATCGGGTCTGGGGAATAGGATATCGTCCCCATCCCCGTTGTACCCTATGGGGAATAAATTAGTTTGGTAAACATCCCCATGGGGATGTTTTTCGCCCATGCCCACCCCCTAATAGATGAAATCCCCACGGGTTTGGCGGGTATGGGGCCCCGTTGCCATCCCTAGCTGAACGTGGAGGTGTCGTATGTTCGGTACTTGATCGGGACGGATCGTGAAGGTGTACGACTACATCAACCGTGTTGTCAAATGCTTCCGCTTTTGGTTTACGAGGGTACGTAGACACACTCTCCCCCTCTCGTTGCTATTCATCTCCTTGATAGATCTTGCGTGAGTGTAGGAAAATTTTGAAATTGCATGCTATGTTTCCCAACAGTGGTATCAGAGCTAGGTCTATGCGTAGATGATATGCACGAGTAGAGCACAAAGAGTTGTGGGCGGTGATCGTCATACTGCTTACCACCAATGTCTTATTTTGATTCGGCGGTATTGTTGGATGAAGCGGCCCAGACCAACCTTACATGACCACGTTCATGAGACCGGTTCCACCGACAGACATGCAACTAGTTTTGCATAAAGGTGGTTGGCGGGTGTCTGTTTCTCCTACTTTAGTTGAATCGAATTTGACTGCAGCCGGTCCTTGTTGAAGGTTAAAACAGCAAACTTGATAAATCACCATTGTGGTTTTGATGCGTAGGTAAGAACAGTTCTTACTAGAAGCCCGTAAACTTGCAACAACAAAGTAGAGGACGTCTAACTTGTTTTTGCAGGGCATGTTGTGATGTGATATGGTCAAGACATGATGTGATATAAGTTGTTGTATGAGATGATCATGTTTTGTAAAAGTTATCGGCAACTGGCAGGAGCCTTATGGTTGTCGCTTTATTGTATGAAATGACAATGCCATGTAATTGCTTTACTTTATCACTATGCGTTAGCGATAGTTGTAGAAGCAATAGTTGGCGAGACGACAACGACGCTACGATGGAGATCAAGGTGTCAAGCCGGTGACGATGGAAATCATGACAGTGCTTTGGAGACAAGCCTCCTCCCACTAGGTCACAAGCCCCCTCCCGCTAATGTAGACGCTTTGAACGTCTGGCAGACGCGGTCTGATGGCTACTATATAGTTCAGTGTGCCATGCTCTATGGCTTAGATTCGGGACTTCAAATACGTTTTGAACGTCATGGACCAAATGAGATGTTCCAGGAGTTTAAGTTAATATTTCAAGCAAATGCCTTAGTTGAGAGATATGAAGTCTACAACAAGTTCTATAGCTGCAAGATGGAGGAGAACAGTTCTGTCAGTGAACACATACTCTGAATGTCTGTGTATGATAACCACTTGACTCAACTGGGAGTTAATCTTCCGGATGATAGTGTTATTGACAGAGTTCTTCAATCACTGCCACCAAGCTACAAAGGCTTCATGATGAACTATAATATGCAAGGGATGGATAAGACCATTCCCGAGCTCTTCGCTATGCTTAAAGCTGCGGAGGTAGAAATCAAGAAAGAACATCAAGTGTTGATGGTTAACAAGACTACTAGTTTCAAGAAAAAGGGCAAAGGAAAGAAGGGGCACTTCAAGAAGAATGGCAAGCAAGTTGCCACTCCCGGGAAGAAGCCCAAGTCTGGACCCAAGCGTGAAACTGAGTGTTTCTACTGCGAAGGTACTGGTCACTGGAAGCGGAACTACCCCAAGTATTTGGCGGATAAGAAGGATGGTAAAGTGAACAAAGGTATATTTGATATACATGTTATTGATGTGTACCTTACTAGTGCTCATAGTAGCGCCTGGGTATTTGATACTTGTTCTGTTGCTCATATTTGCAACTCGAAATAGGGGCTACAAATTAAACGAAGATTGGCTAAGGACGAGGTGACGATGCGCGTCGGGAATGGTTCCAAGGTCAACGTGATCGCCGTCGGCACGCTACCTCTACATCTATCTTCGGGATTAGTTTTAGACCCGAGTAATTGTTATTTGGTGCCAACGTTGAGCATGAACATTATATCCGGATCTTGTTTGATGCTAGATGGATATTCGTTTAAATCAGAGAATAATGGTTGTTCTATTTATATGAGTAATATCTTTTATGGTCATGCACCCTTGAAGAGTGGTCTATTTTTGTTGAATCTCGATCGTGGTGATACACATATTCATAATATTGATGCCAAAAGATGCAAAGTTGATAATAATAGTGCAACATATTTGTGGCACTGCTGTTTAGGTCATATTGGTGTAAAGCGCATGAAGAAACTCCATGCGGATGGACTTTTGGAATCACTTGATTATGAATCATTTGATGCTTGCGAACCATGCCTGATGGCCAAGATGACTAAGGCTCCGTTCTCCGGAACAATGGAGCGAGCTACTGACTTATTGGAAATAATAGATACTGATGTATGCGGTCCGATGAGTGTTGAGGCTCGCAGCGGGTATCATTATTTTCTAACCTTCATAGATGATTTGAGCAGATATGAATATATTTACTTAATGAAACACAAGTCTGAAACATTTGAAAAGTTCAAAGAATTTTAGAGTGAAGTGGAGAATCATCGTAACAAGAAAATAAAGTTTCTACGATCTGATCGTGGAGGCGAATATTTGAGTTATGAGTTTGGCCTTCATTTAAAACAATGTGGAATAGTTTCACAACTCACGCCACCTGGAACACCACAACGTAATGGTGTGTCCAAACGTCGTAACCGTACTTTATTAGATATGGTGCGATCTATCATGTCTCTTACCGATTACCACTATCGTTTTGGGGTTATGCATTAGAGACAACTGCATTCACATTAAATAGGGCACCATCTAAATCCGTTGAGACGACACCGTATGAACTGTGGTTTGGCAAGAAACCTAAGCTGTCATTTCTTAAAGTTTGGGGCTGCGATGCTTATGTGAAAAAGCTTCAGCCTGATAAGCTCAAACTCAAATCGGAGAAGTGCGTTTTCATACGATACCCAAAATAAACTGTTGGGTACACCTTCTATCACAGATCCGAAGGCAAGATCTTTGTTGCTAAGAATGGATCCTTTCTAGAGAAGGAGTTTCTCTCGAAAGAAGTGAGTTGGAGAAAAGTAGAATTTGATGAGGTAATTGTACCTTCTCTCGAATTGAAAAGCAGCTCATCACAGAAAACCGTTCCCGTGATGCCTACACCAACTAGAGAAGAAGCTAATGATAATGATCATGAAACTTTGGATAAAGTTACTACCAAACCTCGTAGAGAGCACGTTCCGCACCAGAGTGGTACGGTAATCCTGTTCTGGAAGTCATGTTACTAGACCATGATGAACCTACAAACTATGAGGAATCGATGATGAGCCCAGATTCCGCAAAATGGCTTGAGGCCATGAAATCTGAGATAGGATCCATGTATGAGAACAAAGTATGGACTTTCACTACTAGAGAAAAGCTTACCAGTAGCGCTACTTTTTGTGCTACCAGTAGCGCGGGCACCAGCGCTACTGCTACGGCGCTACAACTATTTTGTAGCAGTAGCGCGTTTTTAGGCCAGCGCTACAGGTAAGTTCAAGTACTAGTAGCGCATTTTTAGCCAACAGTACTGCTAACATTTATGTTTTTTTAGCATTTTGGCGATGTACATGTTTAAACAGATATATCTATTATACAATAACAACTCATCATGAACTAGTCTGTTTAAATAGCATATTCATTACCACTTGTCATCACCACCAAAAAATGTTCGTCAATGAGACATCATATAACAAGTTGGTCACTAGTCATAATCATAACTCATCATCATCATCAACTCTAACACATTGTAGCACATAAATACACATTCTAGCTACGACCTACTCCTCTCATAGGACTTACTCTACCCTCTCTTAGGTAAAATATCATAAAACAAGATAGGTGTTGACTCTCCATTAAGGAAAATTGACTCTCCATAATAAAGAACGGAGATCATCCTGTCTCCAAGTCTTGGCCTACGCAGAATGTTGCTTCCAAGTAGCTCTCTACGATGGTTCAAACATTTTTTGAAATCATTTATTATCATGACTTCCTCGCTTATAGAAATCCGGTATGGACAGGAGTGATGTGGATACTGCGGCTGACCTGGCCGTGGTGGCCGTAAGCTCATAACATTAACGCGACCTCTCGGCAACATCAGATGAGGCACACAATCTATCGGGATTTTTTGTTCGAAAACATAGTAATAACTTTGTAGTTAGCAATGTAGTTTAGTTTTAGAAGAATTTATGCAAAAAGATGCACGGATGTCGTAATAGTAGAAAATCTTACCATGATATCTCCATTGATGTTACCGTAGTTCAACACGTGCACTAGTGGCACGTATTGACCATAATGTGGAGGAGTTTGATAATAGCTATTGTAATTCTCAAGATTAGTAAAAATGCGATAAGACCATCTTGCTCCTTATAAGTTAATTGTGCTTCATCATTGTAGTAGTAGGTCTGTCTACCATTTTCCGTACATTTTTTGAAGAATGAAAATAAGCTGTAAATGGAAATAAGCTGTCAAATATTTTGAAATAAACAATATAAATTACTTAGTAAATATGTTTAAGAAACTCACACAGCGGTAGAACTGGAAGCGTGTCAACAAGGACCCAAATGGTCATATCATTTTCATCGATGTCATGATCACCAAGATCGAAGGTGAGAAGCATACCCTCATGAAAATCATACGGCTTGCAAAGGGCTTCCCAATTCAGGCAACCAAAATTGGATGAGTTCACAGAATTGTATAGATTTACAACAAAATCATAACCATGATGGGTCCTTAGTTGAATTATCTTTGTCTCCATTCTTTCATGATCTTCAAAACCCATCTTCTCCAAGACATAGCGTCTTGCATGGCATGGGATAAGCTAGTCGAATTGTAAAATACGGAAATTACACGTTGAAGAAGCAGAGAAGTCGTGCAAAAAATAACAAAAACACTTGTCATCGTTGCGTACCGTTTCAACATTGAAGGTCTCTTGGAGCTTGATGCTGAAGCGCCGACCTTCTACCAGGTGAGGCCTGTCGCACAGACCGCGCTCATCTTCGCAGTACTCGCACATAGCGAATTCCCTTTCATCGTCAGACATTTCCTAATAGGCAATTAATAATCCATCATCGAATACATATATAGTAGTTTGTAGCAAAGATCATCATATAACAACTAAAACACCTAAAATTTGTAGTTTGTAGTAGTTTGTAGCAAAGATCATCATATAATCCATCATGAATACATATATAGTAGTTTGTAGCACAAACCGCGCTCATCTTTTGCATTTAATACGCAAATAACTAATAGGTAATTAATAATCCATCATTGAATACATATATAGTAGTTTGTAGCAAAGATCATCATATAATATCACTAATACATATCGAATAATAGCTCCTCTAGGTTCAGTGGGCCGCGGTGGACACCCAAAGAGAAGGAACCATCACCGGATCATAGCTCCGGTGAGATCCCCAAAGAATCTGCCAGGTATTGGAGAACCGGCCGTTCGCCAACGTAACCAACTAGCGCTGGACGTGCGCGTTCTCCTCCGTGACATGGTGCTGTACCACCTGCGCGGGGGACTCAAGCCTCTCCACCGATGCAGGCCCACGTGACCGCCACCAAAGAAGCGCCGGGTCGACGACGGGCTGGCTCCTCACTAAGCTGCGCTCACCAGAAGGTAGCACAACCCAGTACCAGCCCGGCGGAGCCCAGTCCCGGACATGGCCCCTCGGCTCAACCAGGAGTCCTCCGCCGAGTCGACGACGAGGATGCGGGATAGGCATCATCGACGTCGAGAACAAAATGCTTAATTATGAAAACAAAATTAATAAACACTTAGAAAAATTTGGCATGACCTTTGCTAAAAACAGGACATATCGAGCGCCTGAAATTTGCCAGAACGTAAACGAATCGACATTTCTGGCAAAACATAGGCCACTCGGAAAAATATGACATGTTCAAAATATGACATGTCCAGTGCAAATTTGCATATAACAGGAAAAATTGCTTTAACTAAAAAAATAACAACAATTGCTTTAACTAAAAAAATACCTAGAATTCTGTTAACTACACCTAAAACAACTAAAACACCTAAAATTCTGTTAACTACACCTAAAACAACTAAAACACCTAAAACTCTTTTAAATACACTTAAAACACCTAAATTCTATTAACTATATCTAATTAAAAACCTAGCTAAATTTCTGTCCTAACCTTAAAACCTAGCTAAATTTAAAAACCTAGGGTTCATACCTAATCTGTCCTAGCTAGGGTTCGATCATAACCTACATTATTCTAATAACCTACATTTTTTCAACTACATAGGATTCAAAATAACTACTCTAATAACTATAACTAGGGAGGGAGGGAGGAGGAGGAAGGAGGGAGGAGTACCTCTCAGTGGAGGAGGGCCGGCGCGGGAGGAGAGCCGGCGTGGGGGCCGGGGCGGCGGGCGGAGGAGGAGGCCGACGCGGGGGAGCTGGGCGGCCGGCGGGGAGGAGGGCCGGCGCGGGCGAGGGCGGCCGACGCAGGGAGGAGGGCCGGAGTGGGGGACGGTAGCGTGCGGGGGTCGACGGCGGCGCGCGGGGGATCGAGGGAGGAGTGTGGAGTGTGAGTGAGAGTGATGATGCCGGGCCGGGGGGCGCGCGGGGGGAGGTAGTGGGCTTAACAGCAGCGCGGGGAATGGGCCGGCGCTACTGCTAAGCCCACTAGTTGTAGCGCTGGTTGGGCGACAAGCGTTGCTAATATTTATTGATTAGATATTGTGGTGTGTTACACTTAGCAGTAGTGTTGGTTTAGATGACAAGTGCTGCTGCTAACTGATACCAGTAGCGCTCTTTCTAGCCAGCGCTACTACTAACTACTAGTAGCGTGGGGTCATAAACAAACGCTACTGGTAAACTTCTATCTATAAGCGTTTTCCTAGTAGTGTTTGGTTGACTTGCCCGATGATCGGCGAGCCATAGAGAATAAATGGATCTTCAAGAAGAAGACTGACGTTGATGGTAATATTACTGTCTACAAAGCTTGACTTGTCGCAAAAGGTTTTCGACAAGTTCAAGGATTTGACTACAATGAGACTTTCTCACCCGTAGCTATGCTTAAGTCTGTCCGAATCATGTTAGCAATTGCCGCATTTTATGATTATGAAATCTGGGAAATGGCCGTCAAAACTGTATTCCTTAAAGGATTTCTTAAAGAAGAGTTGTATATGATGCAACCAGAAGGTTTTGTCGATCCTAAAGGTGCTAACAAAGTGTGCGAACTCCAGCGATCCATTTATGGACTGGTGCAAGCATCTTGGAGTTGGAATATACACTTTGATGAGGTGATCAAAGCGTATGGTTTTATACAGACTTTTGGAGAAGCCTGTATTTACAAGAAAGTGAGTGGGAGCTCTGTAGCATTTCTAATATTATATGTGGATGGCATATTGTTGATTGGAAATGATATAGAATTTCTGGATAGCATAAAAGGATACTTGAATAAGAGTTTTTCAATGAAAGACCTCGGTGAAGCTGCTTATATATTAGGCACCAAGATCTATAGAGATAGATCAAGACGCTTAATTGGACTTTCACAAAGCACATACCTTGATAAAGTTTTGAAGAAGTTCAAAATGGATCAGCCAAAGAAAGGGTTCTTGCCTGTGTTACAAGGTGTGAAGTTGAGTCAGACTTAATGCCCGACCACTACAGAAGATAGAGAGAAAATGAAAGTCATTCCCTATGCCTCAGCCATAGGTTCTATCATGTATGATATGATGTGTACCATACCTGATGTGTGCCTTGCTATAAGTTTAGCAGGGAGGTACCAAAGTAATCCAGGAGTGAATCACTGGACAATGGTCAAGAACATCCTCAATTACTTGACAAGGACTAAGGATCTGTTTATCGTTTATGGAGGTGACAAAGAGCTCATCGTAAATGGCTACGTCGATGCTAGCTTTGACACTGATCCGGATGACTCTAAGTCACAAACCGAATACGTATTTATATTGAATGGTGGAGATGTCAGCTGGTGCATTTCCAAGCAGAGTGTCATGGCAGGATCTACGTGTGAAGCGGAGTATATAGCTGCTTCGGAAGCAGCGAATGAAGGAGTTTGGATGAAGGAGTTCATATCTGATCTAGGTGTAATACCTAGTGCATCGGGTTCAATGAAATTTTTTTGTGACAATACTGGAGCAATTGCTTTGGCGAAGGAATCCAGATTTCACAAAAGAACCAAACACATCAAGAGACGCTTCAACTCCATCCGTGATCAAGTCAACGAGGGAGACATAGAGATTTGCAAAATACATACGGATATGAATGTGGCAGACCCGTTGAAAAAGCCTCTTCCACGAGAAAAACATGATCAACACCAAGACTCCATGGGTGTTAGAATCATTACAATGTAATCTAGATTATTGACTCTAGTGCAAGTGGGAGACTCAAGGAAATATGCCCTAGAGGCAATAATAAAGTTGTTATTTTATATTTCCTTATATCATGACAAATGTTTATTATTCATGCTAGAATTGTATTAATCGGAAACTTCATACATGTGTGGATACATAGACAAAACACTGTGTCCCTAGTAAGCCTCTGCTAGACTTGCTCGTTAATCAAAGATGGTTAAGTTTCCTAACCATAGACATGTGTTGTCATTTGATGAACGGGATCACGTCATTAGGAGAATGATGTGATGGACAAGACCCATCCGTTAGCATAGCATATTGATCGTTCAATTTTATTGCTATTGGTTTCTTCATGTCAAATACATATTCCTTCGACTATGAGATTATGCAACTCCCGGATACAGGAGGAATGCCTTGTGTGCTATCAAACGTCACAACATAACTGGGTGATTATAAAGATGCTCTACAAGTATCTCCGAAGGTGTTTGTTGGGTTGGCATAGATCAAGATTATGATTTGTCACTCCGAGTATCTGAGAGGTATCTCTGGGCCCTCTCGGTAATGCACATCATAAGAAGCCTTGCAAGCAAAGTGACTAATGAGTTAGTTACAGGATGATGTATTACGGAATGAGTAAAGAGACTTGCCGGTAACGAGATTGAACTAGGTATGTGGATACCGACGATCGAATCTCGGGCAAGTAACATACCGATGGACAAAGGGAATTACGTATGTTGTCATAAGGTTCGACCGATAAAGATCTTCGTAGAATATGTAGGAGCCAATATGGGCATCCAGGTTCCCCTATTGGTTATTGACCGGAGAAGTGTCTCGGTCATGTCTACATAGTTCTCGAACCCGTAGGGTCCGCACACTTAACGTTTCGTTGACGATATAGTACTATATGAGTAATGTATGTTGGTAACCGAATGTTGTTCAGAATCCCGGATGTGATCACGGACATGACGAGGAGCTCTGGAATGGTCCGGAGGTAAAGGTTGATATATGGGATAATAGTGTTTGGTCTCCGGAAGGGTTCCAGAGTTCACCAGAAGGGGTTCCGGATGTTTCCCGAAATGTTTGGGTACGAGAACACTTTATTTGGGCCAAAGGGGAAAGCCCACGAGGCTTTTGGAAAGTGCAAAAGGGAGTTTTGCGGAGACCAGAGGCTAGACGCCAGGAATCCTGGCGTCTAGGGGGTAGACGCTGGGAACCCTGGCGTCTAGCCCTGGAGTCCGAGTAGGACTCTTGCCTTTCGGGCAAAACCGACTTTGAGGAGGCTTTTACTCCAAGTTTCGACCCCAGGGCTCAACATATAAATAAAGGGGCAGGGCTAGCACCCAAGACACATCAAGAATCACCAAGCCATGTGCCGGCAACCCCGTCCCCTCTAGTTTATCCTCTGCATAGTTTCCGTTGTGCTTGGCGAAGCCCTGCGGAGATTGTTCTTCACCAACACCATAACAACGTCGTCGTGCTGCCGGAACTCATCTACTACTTCGCCCGTCTTGCTGGATCAAGAAGGCGAGGACGTCATCGAGCTGAACGTGTGCTGAAAACGCGGAGGTGCCGTACGTTCGGTACTTGATCGGGACGGATCGTGAAGATGTACGACTACATCAACCGCCTTGTCAAATGCTTCCGCTTTCGGTCCACGAGGGTACGTAGACACACTCTCCCCCTCTCGTTGCTATGCATCTCCTAGATAGATCTTGTGTGAGCGTAGGAATTTTTGAAGTTGCATGCTACGTTTTCCAACACATACAGTAAAGCTATGGGAGAGAGTCACTGAACACTGTTTAAGAATGACAAGCGTGACAAAAAATCAGTATGGTTTCATGCCTGGAAGGTCGACCATGAAAGTCATTCTCTTGCTACGACAACTCATGAAAAGATATAGGGAGCAAAAGAAGAACCTGCACATGGTGGTCATTGACTTGGAGAAGGCCTATGATAAGATATCACAGAATATCATGTGTTGGACCTTGGAGAAACACAAAGTACATTACCCCTCATCAAGGACATGCACCATAATGTTGTGACAAGCATTCAAATAAGTGGTGGTGACACTGATGATTTCCCGATTAAAAAGGACTGCACCAGGTATCAGCTTTGAGCCATTATCTTTTTTTTTTTGCTTTGGTGATAGATGAGGTCACGAGGGATATACAAGGAGATATCCATGGTGTATACTCTTTGCGGATGATGTGGTGCTAGTCGATGATAGTCGGGCGAGGGTTAATAGGAAGTTAGAGCTATGAAGATAAACCTTGGAATCAAAAGATTTTAGACTTAGTAGAACTAAAACCGAGTACATAAGATGTGATTTCAGTACTACTAAGCACAAGAGGGGGGGTTAGCCTTGATGGGCAGGTGGTGCCTCAGAAGGGCACTTTTCGATATTTGGGGTCAATACTGCATAAAGATGGGGATATTGATGAAGATGTGAACCATCGAATCAAAGTCAGATGGATGAAGTGGCGCCAAAGTTCTGACATTCTCCGTGAACAGAGAGTGCCACAAAAGCTAAAAGACAAATTCTATAGGACGATGGTTCGACCCGCAATGTTGTATGACACTGAGTGTTGGCCGACTAAAAGGCAACATGTTCAACAGTTAGGTGTGGCGGAGAAGCGCATGCTGAGGTGGATGTGTGGCCACACAAGGAAGGACCGAGTCCGAAATGATGATATAGAAGATAGGGTGGGGTAGTACCGATTGAAAAGAAGTTTGTCCAACATCGTTTGAGATGGTTTAAGCATATTCAGCGCAGGCCTCCGGAAGCGCGAGTGTATTGCGTACGGTTAAAGCGAGCCAATAATGTCAAAAGAAGTCAGGATAGACCGAATTGACATGGGAGAAGTTCGTAAAGAGGGACATGAAGGACTCATAAGAGAACTAGCCATGGATTTACTATCCATGTGCCAGAACCATAAGTTAGTTGTGAAATCTTATGAATTTCATCTCTATTCTATGCCAACTTATTTGGTATTAAAGACTTTGTTGTTTTTGTTGTCCTCCTTCAAATCCCTTGGAACAACATGCCGGCAATCGTCATCCCCTTTCTTGGCCAATGCCGCAGCGCAGCTCAGCCAAACGTGTACTTTTCAGAATTAGGATGAGAAAAGAATTAGGATACATCTCAAAACGAGGAGATGCGATGGTAATGGTTGTACTACTAGCAGTTTCTGGAACGTAGACGCTGGTGGCACTTTCTCCTTTTAGAAATAAATAAGGGCACTGCTACGCGTCCGTCGGCCGATGTTTAGATATTATCAAATCGCCTCGACGGCCATTGGATGCCCGAGCTGATAGCCGTTCGATCTAGTGTCCGCGTCCTGCACGCCTACTCGTTATTTCCCGCAACAAACGCTCTTGTCGCAGAAACAATACACTCTTGCTTCCGGCCCCGACAGAGCTACGCCTCGCGCAGCGCCGCTGCCAACCCACCCATCAAATCTCACACCATCAAGTGACCGAGCGTCGTCCTTTCCATTGCAACAGAGGTAATGTTGTAGAATTTTTTAAAACAAAGGTCGTGTTGCAAAAACTTTTGCAACAGAGGTCATGTTGTGAAGAAAAATTGCAACAACATACTTGTTGCATTATTTTTTGCAACAAGATCTATGTTTCAGAAAAGCATCTGCAGCTTGCAATCAGCTTGCAGTCGTGTCCGTCGTAAAAAAAATTGCAACAAAGGTCTTGTTGCGGATTTTTTTTGCAACAGCGGTCTTGTTGCAGATTTTTTTCCTGCAACAAAGGTCTTGTTGCATATTTGTTTTTTGCAACAGAACTGATGTTGCAGAAGTGGACGGCGGCCTTGCCGTCGTCAATGGCGAGCAGAGATCGTCTTCTTCATCACCCGATAGCAGCAAGAGCGGGCCACGAGCTCCGCCAGATGGTGGTGAGGGAGGATCGACGCCGCCCGTCCTTGCCTTCATGCCGCCGCCGACGAGCATCAGACCTCCGACCAGGTCGCCTCGCTGCCATCCCTTCCTTTTTTTTCGTCTGTCCGCCTCTTGTCGTGGGAGCGTCGTGCGTCGCCGTCATCGCGGGTCCTCAACCGTCAGACCTCGCCCAACAAAGCCCCTGCCGCTCCCGGATGTCCCTTCCTCTTGCCCCGCTCGCCATCCTTGGCGGATCCGGTGAGATCCGGCTGGAATCCTCGCAGGCGTCGCCCTCCCAGCCACATGAGTCTCCGCTCGCCACGGGATCTAGCCAGTCAATTGCAGACTCTATTTTCTGAAACAAAGCATGAGTTGCAGAAACGTTGACACGGAGAGGTTGATCTCGACCGTCTGATCAAGAATCAATCTGACGGACACGAAAACGGCGGATGCTCACACGCGATCGGCCGGCCGAAGGTAAGCTTTTCCGAATAAATAAAGCCAAAGTCCATCAGGAAAGAATTTGCCGAGATCCGTCCAGTTGATGCAAGAAACAAATATTCCCGGTCTCTATCGCATGCACGTGAACACCATCGCTCCTAAAGCGGCGCTTGTCAACGACATGTTCTACGTGTTGCCAGCTCATCCGAAAAATCCCTTGGAACCACGCACGCCGGCAATCGTCTTCCTTTTTCTTGGCCGATGCCGCGCCGCAGCTCAGCCAAACGTGTACTTTTCTGGAACGCAGGCGCCGGTGGCACTTTCTCCTTTTTTTCTGAAATAAAAAGAAAGGAGAAATGATAAAAGCCCAAACGATGAAGCGTGGGCTGAATTCCCCGGGATGCATTCCAGCTGATAGAAGACACGAAAATGCCCCATCTCTATCGCATGCACGTGAACAAGATGGATCGCCCATCGCTCCTAGTCCCGGCGTTTGTCAACGACATGTGCGTACAGCAATCACGTCTTTTTATCCCACCCCACTTGTTCAAATCCCTTGGAACAACATGCCGGCAATCGTCTTCCTTTTTCCTGGCCGATGCCGCGCCGCAGCTCGTCCAAAGGTGTGCTTTTCAGACTGATTAGAGCATCTTCAATAAATGGTTCAAAGGTAAAAATAACTAACTTTTGGACCGTTTGGGGCAAAAAACGCTGCTCCAACAGACGGTTTATATGAAAAAGAATTGGACCGCGGCCTCTTCGTGATGTAAAATGCAACACCTCGCGATGCAAATATACATCACGAGATGCATCTGGTCCAAAACTAGCCGTCGCCCGCAAATGCCCAACCGCCACTTCATTTCCGTTCCCGCCCGCGCTCGTCCGCCCGCCCGCGACATAGCCGGCCGGAATCCGCCGCCGTGACCGCCCAAAACCTCGCCGTCGGCGCCGCCACCACCCCACATCCCCTCTGCCGCCGCCGCCCTCCGCCCCCGTCCCCCCCCCCCCCCCGCCGCCGCCCGTCCGCCGCCGAATCGAGTGGTAGCCGGCGCGGGATTTGGCCCCTCCGGCAGTCTGGCTGCCGTGGTAGGCCTCCGCCGGGTCTTTTAGGCTGCCGCCGACCTCCTCCCGTCGGCCGTGAGCCTGTCCACGGCCGTTGCGCCGGCCACACGACCGCCTCCCCGCCGCCCTCCGCCCGGCTGCCGAACTAGTCTTCGCCGCCCACCGAGCTCCTCTTGGCCGGCCTCCAACCTCATTTCTTATCACCGCCGCTGTCCGGAGCCGACCGCAGCCGTCAGCAGCAGCCAATCCAACCGGCGGCCATCTTCTTCCACCGCGGCTGAACAGCAGCCGGGCAGCTGCTGGCCGGTTTTGGACCATGAATTTGGACCATTTATTGGAGTTGCTCTTTTGGACCATGAATTTGGACCATCTGTTGGAGTTGGCCTTTTTTCGGAGCTTCAAAACGCACTTTTTGACGGTCCAAAATTTACATCTCCGGTTTTGGACAGTCAAAATTTGGACTATCTATTGGAGATGCTCTTAGGACGAGAAAAGAATCGCTTGGCAGCCACAATGGGAAAGCAAAATATGCCCCCCGACAACGTTCCAGTCTAAACACATGCTCTTTTCTCTCCGTAGATCTGGTGGTCCCGCTACCGATAGCAACCATCTGATACAACTAGTAAACATGCACGTGCAACGCACGTATTATCATGGTTATGTTTTTATCAACCGTCCTAGGAAGAAAATATATCAATAAAATGAACAAAAATGTAAGTGAGGTAATAAAGACATTGAATAATTGTGGGAATAATCACAACTTCATCCAAAAAATTAGATCTCAACTTACAAAAAGTAAATGTGGACCATAAATAACCTTTACTTGCCAAAATAATAAAGAATGTACATAGTATCTTCTAGATACTAAAGTTGTTTCAAGAATGTGCATATGTACATATTATCTTCCAGAAATTTAGTTGTTTCTTTCTTTTAGGACCGACGCTTGACATGTGCAACACTGAACAAAAGAGCCTCAAGGCTTGACATCTTCAAAAATTGTAAAGCTGGAGCAAATTAGAACATAACTTCTCATTATAAATTGATTTTCTAAGACATTTCATGACCATGCCGTGTTTCACAAAGTTCCCCTGCCCAAAGGTGTGTCAGATGCATTTCAGTTGTCATGCTCTCTGGAAGACACTATTTTTCTCTATGGTGTGTTAGATGGATTGGCAAGCCCCTTTATAGAAATATAAAGTGAATAAACCTGAATGTGAGAGTGGTCTTACCACACTTAATGAACTTTCAAGCCTCATCAGGAGCATTTGAAGCCAAATTAATGGTCAGGCAATACAAAATCTTTAGAAAATAATACGGTCGTACATTATATTGCAAGGCAGCCTTGTCGCAAAACTCTTATTACAGCTCGAAGAGATAAATGTTGAAGCAACCGTGATAATTTTTCTGACCTGGGAGTTCTTCTAGCACCATGAGGGAGCATCAGAGGGAGTGGCACATTTTTTGATGAATTTGTGACACATTACCGTCACAGGAGAGAAGAGTTAGTACATAATGAATGAATGTGACAAATAAGCATTACATATCCTATTGCATTTGACTGGAACCTGGGATCGCCAGAAACAAGTGGGGCCTGACCAGAAGCTGCACTTAGATACACATGATGTTAGATAGGGAAACTGTTGTAGAGATGAACCATAGCACAGTCTAACGGAGAAACACATGTTTGTGATAATTGGTCCTGGTTAAGACAGTCTAGAGCTGCAACTCTCGTTTGTTGTCAGGATATATGACACTTCGCGTTGTATTCCGCTTTCTTCTCATCCGACATTGGCATACCATGATTGAACACTTTTCCTTTTAGGATCGTCCGTTTGATTATGTGGGATATTAGCACTACCATCCATAGTTGTGTTTGTTAGGTCCTTATATGGGGTACATTCTCTTGATGTAAACAGGGGCACATTCATTTTTCTTCTCTTACTCATCTGCAGATAGAAAAGTACAAATGTCAAACAATATATAAAAGGGTATAAAGAGTGGTGAAGATCATTTATGCAGGGCAACATAGTCATGTGAACCAGATCCTGACTATTATGTACAAAGCATCACCAATTAGTTTCTTAAAAATGAAACAAAGATTGAGCATTAACCTCTATATGACTTGGGAGCAATGTACTTGGGAGCAATGTACGTGTATATCTCACAGAATTCAAGGTGCATAGTATGAAGAAAAGAGCCCGTGTATGCATGCGATACGTTGAGCCTGCCTGGGTGTCGGCGACCACACTTGCATATAGCCACGACCAGTCCTCGCCTATGATAAAGTGTGTGATTCTTTGCCCGGGGCCGATAGGGTTGTAGAACATGAACATATTGATGACCGGATCACCAAATATAGTGGCAAATACCGTGACTGCCAAACACATCGTGGTTTTCACAATATTGTAGAAAACTGTAGCCACACACTCACGCACTTACAGGTGGGATCCATGACGTCACACCATTGCTTCCTCCTCATCGATGTCATCCTGATCGGTAGGGCCAGCTTCTTTCGCGGGTCGACTTGTCGATGGCGTGTGGACCTGCAACTCGATCGATGCCCGGCGTCGCGTTAGTGAGAGGTGAGAGCGTAACACAAACAAAGCCTAAGTCCTGTCCTCAAACAAGTCAATGAAAAATAATCCAATCCTTGTACTGCACAATCAGGTAAATCCCACATAAAGCATGCACCTTGAGATGTATGACACATTACTGAATTTTGCATATATAGGGCGTACGTAAGTCAGCCTACCTCGGTAACTTGCTGCACACAAAGTATACTTTGCTGAATTTTGCATTTACCAAATATAATGAGCCTCACTAAATTAAGCAAACACATGTCAGTTCAAGAGACATGCACGCTGCTAACTGACCAAATCAATTTGAATATAGCAAAATTCAGTACAACTCATATATCAAAGCAAGCGTACAACTGATGTGGCCGTTCCCATGTGGGCGCAAGTGCGGCCTCGTTTGCCAGCGGCCGCCCTCGTGCATTCACATCCTCGCGGGGGCGGCAACTCCCGTACGTGTGCGGCGTTGAGGCAATGAGTGTGAGTTTTAGTGGCAACAGTAATATGCAGATGTCTAAATAAACGGTGACATAATGGTACCGTGAGTCAGTTGATTCCAAGACATGTCTTCAACACGAAAGGCTTGCAAGTGCATATGCTCTCTAATCTCTACCTCTACATGCAGCCATATGAGGGCAGAAAAGATGTATGGATTAAGAGGGAGATGGGGTGGTTGGCCGTACATGCACATCAAGTGAGTGGTGGTGATCGTGGAGCTCGGTCTCTCCCGGTGAACGGCCACTACACGCGTCACATGACGGTGGAGGAGCAGCCGCATGCTCGCCTGGATCCTGTTGGTGGTGCTGCTTGAGGCCAACAAGATCTAGCCTGCATAAGAGGAGAACCAAGGCCATCATATCGCGAGGCCTCTTCTTCGCTCGGATCCCATGGGCCGCCGCTTCGGGACGGCCGGGAGACGTCAGATCCATGCTGCTGTGTCGGGGTAGCAGCAGGCGAAGCTTGGGAGGGGTTTCAGCACACCGGTTAAGCACGGAGAGAGACGACGACGGGGAACTCATGGTCGTGATGGTCCTCCTCTGGACACGGTTCTCGCCATGGAGGAGGCGGCCGGATGGGAGCCAGTCGCCATGGAGGAGGCGGCCGGATGGGGCAGGGACGCCCCGGTGGATTTCCTGAGACCAAGATCTGGGAGGGTTAAATTTTGGGTTAGCGCTAATTTCGAGGTGGGATTGGGTGGGCAGTTAGCGGTAATTAAGGGTGCGATTACGTGGTTGCCGATTGAACCTTTCTATTTTTTTTTCGCTCGCTCGCTCGCAGAGTTTTCGTCCGCCACATTAAATTGCTAAACGTACTTTTTGGGATATTTAGTTGTTGTTTGACGGTTAGATTGGAATAAGTTAGCCTAATCGTGAGGCTGTGATTACTTGGTGTTGTTGTGTGTACGTTAGACGGGGTGCACTTAGAGAAAATAATGTTTGCTTGTTTAATAGTAGTAGAGAAAACAAAGAAAAGAATCCACATTTTGTTGCAGTGTTCTCTAGTGAAACACACACACACATAAATCGTTGCTTATCGACAGGACATCCTGCACCGACAATGATCGTCGACGAGCCCGTGTCTATCTCTCTTGGACCAATATCGGGCGATCATTGGAAACAGCATATTATACCAAAACTAAGGTAGCAGGAAAATCAAATGATGATGAGAGACATCCCACTCAATGCAGAAGAATGGCAGCAAAACCTAGTCAAGGAATCTTGTTGAACTGGATGAAACCTCAGGTTCAAGTTTCACCCATATAGATCAGTACGCATTTCACTCAGAACATAGCCAGTTGGTGCCTGATTCTATCAAAGTAACATGGCAAAATCAGAAACATGGTAATTTTCTAGAAAAAAATATGCCAAGAAGACTGGGACATGATAGAAGAACTATCGCATCCCGTAGCAAATGTGAAACTCAGAATCTGATTAATGCTGTTAACTTCTAAAAGGAAGGCAGATCCACTAGGGCAACAGCTGCTAGCATGTCAGCAGTTAGCATTTTAGCAATCAAGAGTCAAGCTGGAATCAGTACGGAAAGCATGCGCTTTACACTAGCACGAAATAGTGATCTTACATTCAGCAAATTCTGCAACCATTTCACCCGTCTATTCCCAACTGCTCGACAAAAGGAAAAGAAGGCGGACTCACATTGTACCAACAGCTAAGACAGAAGTTGCTGGACCCCTGCCTTCTGGTCAGCTGTTAGAGCGGTGGGGAACTTGATCTGAAACTTGATCCTTAGGTTCCCTTTCTTAGACGGCTCCCTTGTGATCGGCATTCCTTCGCCCTGAACAACTTCTTCGTAGGTGGGACTGATGACAGACTTCACGGGAACGGTTAAACTTCGCCCGTCCAGAGTAGTCAGCTGGACTGCGCAACCAGTCAATGCATCCACGAGCGAAATCTTATGCGTGTAAACAAGGTCGTTCCCATCTCTCTTGAATTTCGGGTGTGCCCGTTCTTCTATTATGAAGACGAGATCTGATGGTATGACGTTACGTGTCTCGTTGCCTTTCTCTGGAAAGGTGATCTTTGTGCCCTTCTTCCATCCAGGCTTGATATCAATTGTTAGGATCTCCTCCACACTCATCGGTTTCCTGCAGAAACAAACATCAACATATGTTTCCATAAAAAGAAAGATATGTAAATAATGAGATCCTTTTTTTTTGTCTGGAAATTAAAGCTTTAGCAACTCTAGGGCATCATACCGACTTGACATACGAAACTAGGAAGCCTTATCCATGCAGTGTATCGTAAATAAATACCCTAGAATCACAAATATTGTCTGCAATAATCATCAATCACAGATAGGCGAAGCTATACTTCGGTTATGCATCACTCCAGATAACCTTAACAAGGGCAAACAAGCTGCATCTGTACAATTTGTTAAGTTCCAGTTTTCTATAGTACCATGTATTTGTTTCCTTTTTCATACCTTTTAAAAGAACTGGTTCACTATCAATCCCTCTGCGTCCACATCAGTTAACTGGGGAGGAAGTGCAAGCAAAGCATACAAGGATAGGCAACTTCAAACAATTGCTACATACCATCCTGCTAACTAAATGCTGGTGCAGAGTGGACCTATATACAAGTAGCAATTCTCATGCATTGGCAGCATTTCTACTCCATGTGTGTGGTGTGTGAGTGTGTGCATCTATGTTGTGATCGGTGTTTCTAAAAAACTTCCTTGAAAATAATAGCTTAGGTGATCAACATCTCATATTTGGCCTTCCTTGAAACAATTATACTTATCCTTGAAACAATATACTTACCCAGACACTGATTGTTTTTCTGCGAGGAACCCAGAAGCCAACTTGTCATACATATGTTCATTGGAGCAAAGAAAAACCCACCTACTGTCCTTCAATATGTGTCAAAAGTATATATTTTACATCAAAGACATGACCTGGCCGATTCAATTCAAAATGATTGACACACCATAGTTCATGTTCTCACATAGGTGTGTATACGTCAAAGACTCAGTCTGCATGGCAGAAATCCACACTCGTTTGCGGTTTGCTTAAGTGTATTGTGCTGAACTTATTTTATACAATTTGCTGTGGAAAAATAGCCACGGAAGCTGAATAAAGTTGGTAAGCCAGACAGAAAAATAGGCAAAAGCTGGATTATCACAATCCACCTCGATGCCAAACGCAGCATAAAAAGGGCACTGTTGTACTGAACCATTTTACACAAACACCTCAGAGAATAAACACTACAATCCACCTCGATGGATTATCACAGCTGTTAGGGCTCTGTCATTATCACAATCCACCTCTGACATTATCACAGCTGTTGGTAAGCCAGACAGAAAAATAGGCAAAAGCTGGATTATCACAATCCACCTCAATGCCAAACGCAGCATAAAAAGGGCACTGTTGTACTGAACCATTTTACACAAACACCTCAGAAAATAAACACTACAACATAATATAACTGTTCTGAGTTCTGAGTTAAAACAAACAGTCTACCTCTGATGATCTTTACTAAATCTCTCTCAAACAGTAGAAGCCCAATTACGTAACTATACCCAATGTCAGAGCCCTAACAGCTGTGATATCTGTTGAACGGAGTAGGATCTGGGCTTATGACTGAACTCACTGAAGGTTGAGACCTTAGCCTATTGTTCCCTCCAGTTCATGAAAAAGTGATGTTCTGGACATATCTTAGTTCAAACATTCATTTTTTTTAACTTTTAATACCATTTTAAAATTTTGGATTATAAACTTCAAAACCATACTCATAGATTTGTCTCTAGAAGTACTTTCCTGAGTATATAATTTTATTCTGTGTTATACATAACACTGCCAGAAATAAGTGGCCGAAGTTAGTACATCCTGAAAAACCATGTAACCGTCTAAAAATTTCCTTATTTGTGAACTGGAGAGCTTATTAAAGAAGCTCATTATGCCCCCGCCATGCATTTTCGCTTATGGGATTCTAAAGGTAAAACCCTCCAAACTCATTTTTTAAGAGAATCCATAATTGCAGCAATAATAAGAATGAGCTATGAACATAAAAAAAATCATCCTCAAACAGTCTCCATGTTGGATCTTTAGGCGGGAAGGTGGTAATGACCTTTTTATTTATGAGCAAATACATTAGGTAATGAGAAACGATATAATGGAAACAGAAAGGCACATAAGGATACGTGCAGGTACCAGTAAACGCTATAGAGCTATAACACTATCAATTGACTTATTTATAGACTAACTCGTTTCTGGCTTTCTGCAATACCCCCAAGTGCCTAAAAGGAGGATTTGTTCTAAAACTGGAAAGGTTGTCAAAGTAGAATTTATGATTTTACTCAAGACAAGGTATCATATTACTAGAAGACAGAGACACCGTGTTTGGCTGCACATAGATCGGATTAATCTAGTGCTCCCTCCGTATCAAAATATAAGATGTTTTTGCAGTTCAATTTGAACTGCAAAAACATCATTGAACTGCAAAAACATCTTATATTTTGGTACAAAGGTAGTACATTGAAAAAATAGTGATATAAGGAGTACACAATGAATAAACTCTTCGAGGCAAATTGAGCAATAAGTATGAGCCACATAAGCATCTCAATGTCATAACGAAAGCATATTGCCCACTCCAAGGAAATCATGTGTGCCATGTGCAGCTCAAACTTAAAGTTAATTACAGAGGTCTAAACTGCCCAAAAACCACACCAATAAGAGCTAGAGCCTAGAGCTCATGCTTTTTTTCAGGCATCTAGGTCATTGTCAAAGTATAAATATACAACTACATAATAAGTAGGGGGAAGTACTGAGAGGCTACATTCACCTTTCGAAATACGAGCCGATATTTAAATTAACTGCTACTCGGCACCTCACCAAATCGAATAACCCCTAATTGGCTCATTAAATGGTCCAACCGGTTTATCGGTCTGACAGCCAATAAAAGGCCGAATTATCAGGTGACCGGAGTAACTGCCAGAGGAGGTACATAGCTTATCTGGCCCAAAATGTAGCCCGTTTCCCTCCCCTCTCCCAGCCGCTCCGCGATCTAGGTGTCCAGGTTCCCGCCCCTTGTCCTAGAGGAGCAGCTGCCTCTGCCCCGAGTAGCCACCGGTGAAGTCAGCAAGCCCGTGCCTCCCCCCTCCTCCAGGAGCCTCCTCTCTCCTGGTAATGATGTGTATGTATGTTGTCGTGCTGCTACTAATGTGTACAATAACATATCTAGACATCTAGTATAGTGCATGTTGCTATGTAGCCTAGGATATATAGATATGGCCCTAGTTAAACCTACCGATAAATTCAGTTAATAGGCCGATTCACCAATAATTAATCTCCACTCAGCCCCTGACCGAGCAGCTACCGGTTACTGATATCCTAAACATTGGCTACATTCCAACAGGAGCATCATGGATCGACCCACACTAAGGTCCGTCTATGATTTACATGACATGTCAGTTTTGAGTTGGTATGTGCAGCTCAGAATATGTAGTGCTTTAGCATAAGAGAAAACAAACAAGTTAAACAACCGTTGCTTAGTGTTGCTCCGAATCTCCCACCCTCTCTCCTCTACTCTTATCCAACATGCCTATCAAATTCCTCCCTTCTCAACCATTCCTTCTTAGGTCCTTATTTTTTGCTGCCCTTATTTTCTTCGATCCATCGACTATTTAGAAATAGCAGTGATCCTGACAGTCAGCCGGTGACAGAAAGAGCTACCGCACAAAGGCACAGACTTTCCTCTAGTCAACACAGGCATATAAAATTGCATGAAAAAAAATCCATACCAAGAGGCAAGAGCTGGTTACTACCACAATCAGACCGAATCAATCATCAATATCACAACAATGCTATGCTTAAAAACTACTCCCTCCGTTCCAAAATAGATGACCCAACTTTGTACTAAACTTAGTATAAAGTTGAGTCATCTATTTTGGAACGGAGGGAGTAATTACGAATAAATCCGATTAATTTAGTCTAGAAACAAGATGAGTAGAGAATGAAAGAGCAAAAGAATCCATCTCACCCGACGGAGTCGAGGACATCCCTGGAGATCTTCATCTTCTTGGTGGCGCCCTTGTGCAGGTCTTCCAGACTGCATGCTAGCTGCCGCTCGATCGCCGCTCCCTTCCTCGCCGACCCCCCGGACGCCTCCCCTGACCCGGGAGAGAATCCTGCAGCGGCGGCGGCAACGCTGGCTGCGCACCCCGGGACAGACTGCGGAGCGCTGCCTCCGCTCCAAGGGCCGCGCGGCCCCTGCCCGAAGAACGAACCCCCGAACATCTCCTGGAAGATCTCGTCGGCGCTCCTCGGATGGAAGCGGAACCCGGGACCGCTGCCGCCGCCGAAGCCGTGGGCGTGCGCGTGCGCGTGCGCGGCGGAGGGGGAGGGCGTGGCGACGCCCGCCTTGATCCCCTCCTCGCCGTACTGGTCGTAGATGGCGCGCTTATCCGGGTCGCTGAGCACCTGCGAGGAGACAGAGAGAGACCGTAAGGCGACAGATTCAGAGGGTTCTCGGCGGCGGCGGCGGCGGCAATGGAGGGAGGGAGGGAGGGACGTACGTCGTAGGCCACGGAGACCTGCTTGAAGAGGGTGTCGGCCTGCGGAGAGGGGTTCTTGTCTGGGTGGTACTTCATGACGAGGCGGCGGTAGGCCTTCTTGAGCTCGTCGTCGGTGGCGCCGCGGCCGACGCCGAGCACCTTGTAGTAGTCCGCCTCCATCGACGGCGACGGCTGATGCGGCAGGTGGTTGCGGCTCCCAACTTGGGATTGGCTTTGGCTGGTTGCGGACCAGGGAGGGGGAGGACGAGGGTTTTGCTTCCCCTCTGTTCGTCCTTGATGAGATGGGGTTTGTTTTGGGCTTTTCTCTTTTTGTTGTGTCATTATTTTTGGTGAGTGACTCTTGTTCTATTTGTTGTTGGAGCGACATATAATTCTTGCTATATCGAACCATGTATATATATATTCTCAAACAAAGCTTAAGCATCTTGCCTGTATTTAGTATGTGTGCATAAGAATATTGAGAAAATAGTAATTATTCATAGCTATTACTAATATATTTTTACTGGCTGAAAGAGATTTTGGGTCCACCATTAGCTTGTTATCTACTCAAATGATCTATCTTTGTATTTCTCAATCTTAATTGTAACAAGTTGTGTCAGGTGATGTCGGTAAATTAGTAGAGATTTCTAGATAACAAATTTTGCTTTTATCGTCGCTTGATATATTTTTCCTGTTGGTTTCAAAACTTTATTTCTCTATCCGCCTACAATCATGGACTGTGGACTATGACTTAATTCAACAAACCTATCAATAGTTTGACTTTGTGTAGTTCCATAGAATAATGCTAACTTTTCTTTCTTAACTGCTAATTGAGAGCTGATATTCGTTCTCCATTCGTATATAGCCTTTTTTTCTCTCTCTTACCAACCTTTATGGTTGTCAAGTTTTCGTCTTTGTATTTTAT
Organism: Triticum aestivum; assembly: GCF_018294505.1. Taxonomy (NCBI): domain Eukaryota; kingdom Viridiplantae; phylum Streptophyta; class Magnoliopsida; order Poales; family Poaceae; genus Triticum; species Triticum aestivum. The sequence continues at coordinate 56,513,106 of NC_057796.1, forward strand.
TGCGGCCTTTTCTAGAGCTTATACATTTTTTTCAACAATGATATTTCATGGAACCTGCACTTTGTTTTTTTATGAGAGAAATTTTTAATCTATTCGTCAATCATGGCAGTAGAGAGAACACTAGAGGTAATAAAACAACCTGATCCATGAATCACCTAGCGACGACTACAAGCACTAGAGCGAGCCAAAGACGCGCCGCTGTCATTGCCTCTCCCTCAAAGGAGTCGGGCAAAATTGTTGTAGTAGATAATCGGGAAGCCGTCGTGCTAAGCCCCCAAAAGACCAGTGCACTAGTGCAACACTTATAATTTTTTATGTAGCCGTCTGATTAGCTAGTTGGTGAGGTAATAGCTTACCAAGGCGATGATCAGTAGCTGGTCCGAGAGGATGATCAGCCACACTGGGACTGAGACACGGCCCAGACTCCTACGGGAGGCAGCAGCGGGGAATTTTCCGCAATGGGCGAAAGCCTGACGGAGCAATGCCGCGAAAGAAGTGACAGAAGAAAGCTACGGGCATATACCCCTGCCCCGGGGGAACAGGTGCCGATCGGAGATCCATGGATCACAGAAAAATCTCTCCCCATGGCCTTTCGCCTCTGAAAGCGACGGGAACCTTTGTCGTACCCCGATTTGTTGGGGTTGGCACGTACCGACCAACGGGGCCACAGAAGATGAAGGAGAGTGCCGAGAAGATTCCACTTATTCTAGATTAAAAGCAGTTCAGGACCAGGTACGCCGACCACGATATTTGGAGTTTGCAGTAGGTGATCATGCTTGACTTCGGCTTGAACCTACAAAGGGTGTGATGCGTTTTTGAGTGAAGGATTAGGTATAGCTGACCGATACATCGGACCTTTCTTGGCCCATATCCCCCTAGCCCTTACTCCCTTGTTTCGGTGGTTGGTCTCTACCTTTTTCTGTCTCTTGGCTAGTGTGTCTTCCTCTTCTTTTTGAGGGTAGAAATTTAGCAACACTTTTCCAGCAGGATCTCTTGCAAGAAGAAAATAATCTCCAAATTCGACTTGTCAATTTTATTTCTCATGAAAATAGCAAGTTAACTCAAAGAATTTATCACACAAATAGTTATGTAATTTCTTATTTTGCTCTTTTAGTTTCAATCAACACATCTTCCCATTAGGCACATAACATACACAAGACACACATGGTATTGTAGCACCTTCATGTAAGTATCCCAATAGTAATCGTCCCAACAAAAAGTGGAGAAGGGTATTTATGAGCCTCCCAAATTTGATCTCATAGATACCTACCCAATTAAATTTAGCCCTTTTGATTATTTTTTCTTGTCACAAAGGAAACTTGCAGATGAAAGGAGGGAATATGAGATGAGCATGGATGATCTCCCTCACTTCTATTACAATACTTGAATCTATGCATTATGCCTAGCCTAGGGGTGTGAAATGATGGCGCTTGTTGGGAGGCAACTGATACGTCTCCAACGTATCTACTTTTCCTAACGCTTTTCCTCTTGTTTTGGACTCTAATTTGCGTGATTTGAATGAAACTACCCCGGACCGACACTGTTTTCAGCAGAACTACCATGGTGTTGTTTTTGTGCAGAAATAAAAGTTCTCGGAATGGAACAAAACTTTGCGAGGATTTTTTATACAATAAATAAGAATTTCTGAAGCCAAGATCCACCGGAGAGGGGCACCTGGGTGGGCACAAACCACCAGGGCGCGCACCCCTCTCCTGGCGCGCCCAGGTGGGTTGTCCCACCTGGTGGCCCCGTAGACCCTGAAACCGACGCTATAAAATCCTATTTTTTCAGGAAAAAAAACAGGGAGAAGGAATTATCGCGATCCACAAGATAGAGCCACCGTCACCTCCTGTTCTTCATCGGGAGGCCAGATCTGGAGTCCGTTTGGGGCTCTGGAGAGGGGGATCTTTGTTCTTCGTCATCACCAACCCTTCTCCATCGCCAATTCCATGATGCTCCCCACCGGGAGTGAGTAATTTCTTCGTAGGCTCGCTGGTCGGTGAGGAGTTGGATGAGATTCATCATGTAATCGAGTTAGCTTTGTTAGGGTTTGATCCCTAGCATCCACTATGTTCTAAGATTGATGTTGCTATGACTTTGTCATGCTTAATGCTTGTCACTTTGGGCCCGGGTGCCATGAACTCGATCTGAACCATTTATGTTATCACAATTATATCCATGTTCTAGATCCGATCTTGCAAGTTATAGTCACCTACTACGTGTTATGATCAGGCAACCCCGGAGTGACAATAGTCGGGACCACTCCCGGTGATGATTGTAGTTTGAGGAGTTCATGTATTCACTATGTGTTAATGCTTTGTTCCGGTTCTCTATTAAAAGGAGGTCTTAATATCCCTTAGTTTCCAATTGGACCCTGCTGCCACGGGAGGGTAGGACAAAAGATGTCATGCAAGTTCTTTCCATAAGCACGTACGACTATTTACAGAATACATGCCTACATTGTATCGACGAACTGGAGCTAGTGCCGTATCACCCTAGGTTATAACTGTCTCATGATGAATATCATCCAACAAGTCACCGATCCAATGCCTACGAATTTATCCTATATTATTCTTGCTAAGTTACTACTGCTATCATCACTGTTACACTTGCTACAAAATTACTGCTATCACTGTTACCGTTTACTGTTACTGCTGTCACTACTATCAAAACTATCATATTACTTTGCTACTGATCACTTTGCTGCAGATAATTAATCTCCAGGTGTGATTGAATTGACAACTTAGCTGCTAATACCTTCAAATATTCTTTGGCTCCCCTTGTGTCGAATCTATAAATTTGGGTTAAATACTCTACCCTCGAAAACTGTTGTGATCCCCTATACTTGTGGGTTATCAAGACCTTTTTCTGGCGCCGTTGCCAGGGAGCATAGCTATATTTGTTGAGTCACTTGGGATTATTATCAATTTATCACTATGAAGAAACTGAAGGATGCTAAGACTAAGATATTTCCCTCTAAGACGAGGGGAGGTAAGGAACTGCCATCCAGTTCTACTTTAGATTCACCTTCTGTTATAAGTAACTTGCAACACCACCACATGCTATTAATTTTGATATGTCGCAAGTTATTGATGATGCTACTTCGGCTATGGATAATGCTTATGATGATGCTAGTACCTTGCTTGATAATGATGATGTGCCACTTGGTGACTTTCTTGATAAACAAATTGCTAGAGTAATACAACATGATGTTGTTGAATCTGATGATGAGTTTGGAACTGAAACTCCTGAAACACCTGCTAGAACTAGCCCTCCTAGATATTAATTGACTAAGGTACCGGAAGGTTATGTTATGAATGAGGAGACAACTAGAGATATTCTTGCTTGCAGAGATAAAGATGATCTAGAGAAATTATTATGCAAGTATAAAGAAAAATCTCTGAATGCTAGAATGAAATATGATCCTAAGTTTGCTACTTCACCTATCTTTATTGATGATAAGGATTATGAATTCTCTGTCGACCCAGAGTTAATTACTTTGGCTGAATCTGATCCTTTCCATGGTTATGAAACTGAAACTGTTGTGGCACATCTTACTAAGTTGAATGACATAGCCACCCTTTTTACTCATGATGAGAAAACTCGCTATTATTTTATTCTCAAATTATTTCCGTTCTCATTAAAAGGTGATGCTAATAAAGCTTGGTACCATACTCTTGCTCCTGGTTGTGTGCGTAGTCCCCAGGATATGATTTATTACTTCTCTGAAAAATATTTCCCTGCTCATAAGAAACAAGCTGCTTTACAGGAAATATTTAACTTTGTGCAAATTAAAGAAGAGAGTCTCCCACAAGCTTGGGGGAGGCTTTGCCAGTTACTTAATGCTTTGCCTGATCATCCTCTTAAGAAAAATGAAATACTTGATATCTTCTATAATGGGCTAACTGATGCTTCTAGGGATTTCCTAGATAGTTGTGCTGGTTGTGTTTTCACGGAACGAACTGTTGGACAAGCTAAAGAATTATTGAATAAGATATTGAAAAATTATGATGATTGGACTATTCCTGAACCACCTCCTAAACCCACTCCGAAGAAGATGGGTATATTATATCTCAGTCATGAAGATATGCAAGAGGCAAAGAAATCTATGAAGGAAAAAGGTATTAAAGCCGAGGATGTTAAAAATTTGCCTCCTATTGAAGAAATACATGGGCTTAATACACCACCACTGCCTAAGGTGGTAGAGGTAAATTCTCTAATGAAGTTCAATGATAACGACAACTCTCACAATATGCACCCTAGCCAATGTCTTTATGGGTTTGAAAACTACATTAGAAAACAAGATCACTTCAATGCAAATGTTATAAAACAATTGAAATACAATTCTGATATGATTGCTCGCTTGAGTGACTTGTTATTTAGAATCTCAAATGATGTTAGAGGTGTTGGAAAGCGTGCTTCTATGGTTCAAACTCAGTTAGAACATGTTGCTAAATCTCAAAGAGAATTGCTTGATGAAATGAATAATAATATACATGACTTTGCTGTTAGAGTTGCAACTAGAGGAGGTAAAATGACTCAGGAACCACTTTATCCTGAGGGACACCCAAAAAGAATTGAACAAGATTCACAAAGATTTAACACTGATGCACGTAGTCCTTCTAAAAAGAAAAAGAAGAAGAAAAATGATAAGACTTTGCATACTTCTAGTGAACCTGAAATAGAAAAACCTCGTGATAATGATAATGAAACTTCTATCTCTGATGCTGAAACTCAATCTGGTAATGAACACTCACCTTCTGATAATGCAAAAAGATAATGAGGAGGTTCATGAAGACTCTCAAACAAATAATGAAAAAGAACCAGATAATGATGTTGAGATAGAACCACCTATTGATCTTGATAGCCCACAACCTAAGAATAAAAGATATGATAAAAGAGACTTCATTGCTAGAAAACACGGTAAAGAAAGAGAACCGTGGGTTCAAAAACCTATGCCTTTTCCGCCCAAGTCAACTAAAAAGAAAGATGATGAAGAATTTGAACGCTTTGCTAAAATGCTGAGGCTAGTCTTTTTGCGTACTCGCTTGACTGATATCTTGAAAATGCCTCCTTACACAAAGTATATGAAAGACATCATCACCAATAAGAGAAAAATACCGGAAGCTGAAATCTCCACTATGCTTGCTAATTATACTTTTAAAGATGCAGTACCTAAAAAACTTGGAGATCGGGGAATGCCAATTATACCTTGCTCTATCAAAAAGAATTATGTGAAAACTGCTTTGTGTGATTTAGGAGCTTGTGTTAGTGTTATGCCTTTCTCTTTATATAAAAGACTTGACTTGAATAAACTCATACCTACTGAATATCTTTGCAAATGGCTGACAAATCAACTGCCATACCCATCGATATCTATAAGGATGTGCCCGTTGTTGTTGCTAATGTTACTATTTTGACTGACTTTGTTATACTTGAGATGCCCGAGGATGACAACATGTCGATTATCCTTGGTAGACCCTTCTTGAATATTGCAGGGGCTGTTATTGATTGCAATAAAAGCAAGGTCACTTTTCATATCGATGGTAATGAGCATATGGTGCACTTTCCGAAGAAACAATTCCAAGTGAATGGTATTAATGTTATTGAAAAATCTCTGACAATCACTATTGGAAGTTTTCAAATACCTCTACCTACTGTAAAAAAGAAATATGAAATGCTTATTGCCAGGGATGTTCATATCCCTGTTGAGGTAACTTAGTGATTTACGAAAGTTCTTCGGTTTCATGCTAATCGAAAGTGGTTGTTAATAAGACCTGATCAACCTTATTAATGGATCATTTTTGAGCGGTATGAAGTTGATGAATTTAGTAAGCACTACCTTTTGTCCCTACTTTTTGTTTTCTGTTTTTATTAGTTAAATAAAATAAAATGCCATGTTTTATCTGTTTTCTGAATTTCCTGTGCAATAAAAAATGACCAAAAAATAAAAGTTCTCAGAATGCCCTGAAAATTTAATACGATTTTTTTCTGAATATTTCTGAATTCCTGGTGCAAATAATAGCAGAGGGAGGTGCACCAGGTGGGCACAACCCACCTGGGCGTGCCAGGACCCCCAGGCGCACCATGGTGGGTTGTGGTCCCCATGTGGGCCCCTCCACTTATCCCTTCACACCACATCATCACTTACCTCACGAAAAAATCTCCGTTGCTCTCTCTCCCGTGTTCTTGCTCTCAAACCCGCAGATTTCGATCTCTTTGCTCGAAGCTCCGTTTCCGAAACTGTTTCGGGGGATTGTTGCTTGGTATGTGACCCCATCGTTTGTCCAATTAGTTTTTGTTTTAGTGGTTTATATTTTGAATAATTAGCTACTCTTGGTGTTGCTGTAGATGAGCTTGCATGTTGAATTCTTAGAGTTCTAAGTAGTTTGAATGCTTGCTATGGCCTCTATGTATCCCTATGAGTAGTTGGTATCATTTTTGTAAATTTTTGTTGATAAATTTTTGACACTCAATTTTTTTTAGAAAATTGTACGTGAACACGATGAACTTTTTTGGAAGGAGTTCTTCGAGTAGGCGATCCTCGGGGGCATCTTCTAGTGACAGCTCCGCTCGTCGGTCTTATGTTGAACCAAGTGAAAGTTCCACACGAGATCCCACCACCAAAACATGCATATGGCCTTGCGATGAGTATATGATGTGTGTGGGCATTAAGGAGGAATTTGAGCAATATGTTCACAATGCCGGTCTCGGTCCCTACATTTCAGAGCAAAGGAAGATACTTTGTCCTTGAGAGCGAGGCCCGAGCTCACAACGCGGCAATGGAGGCAGCACGGCGGGCCGAGGCATCCGCACCGAGAGCCTCCGTGAGCTACCACGCCAACTACTATCCAGGCTACTGATCGACTACCAAGTTAGGCCAAAAGCCTAAGCTTGGGGGAGTACGTGTTTCCACTGACATTACATTCATGTTCACTTATTCCATTAGTCGGTGTTCACACTTTTTCATTGTATTATCCATGTTAAATTTATTTTCATGCTTTCTTCTTGTGTGTTTGAAAAACTTAAAAAAAAATAGTTGTAGCTTAGTAGTAATATTAAAAAGAAAACCCCAAAAGATTTCCTTGTTCTTCTTTTGCTTGTTGGAGCTTTCCCGTGTAAATAGTTTTTCTCGTTTTTGCTTTTCCCTTTTATTTCCTTGTTCAAGAAAACCAAAAACTCCAAAAAAATCAGTGTGTTTCTCTGAATTTCTTTTCTTTTATTCGAGTCGTACCGAGGAGAAGACCACGATGAAAATGTTGAGTGGCTCTCATATGAATAATTGTTGATCTAATAAAGAGCACAATTTACCTTGTCTTCTCCCGTTGAATAAAATGTTTGCAGATTCCAGCTTAGTCCATGGCTCTCTTGCACTATTATTATTTTCATATTCGTTCGGTCGTGCAAGTGAAAGGCAATAATGACGACATTCGATGAACTGGCCGTGGCAGAGAGAAACTGGTATGAACTCGACTTGTTCTGTTTGTGTAAATATGTTTAACCTAGTATCCATGATACAGCTCATTATGATTAAACATGTTTGCAATGACAATTAGAGATTATAGTTTCTCATGCCATGCATAAGTAGCTGGGAGTGGATAATGATTTATCTTGGATATCAACATTGCATTAAAATGATTGTGATGTAGTATGATGATATGGTATCCTCCTTCGAATGTTCGAGTGGCTTGACTTGGTACATGTTCATGCATGTAGTCGAATCAAAACCAACATAGCCTCTATGATATTTATGTTCATGGTGTTCATATCCTACTCATGCTAGTGTCCAATGTTACTTATGCATAATGCATGTTCATGACCGTTGTTGCTCTCTAGCTGGCCGCTTCTCAATCTAATTGCTAGCCTTCGCCTGTACTAAGTGGGAATTCTGCTTGTACATCAAAAACCTTGAACCCAAAGTTATTCCAGATGAGTCCACCATACCTACCTATATGCGGTATTACCCTGCTGTCCTAAGTAAATTTGCATGTGCCACCTCTAAAAAACTTCTAAATAAATATCCCTTTTGTGTGCCCGGATCGTTCATGAAACGACAGGAGGTGGTCGGTATCTTCCATGCTAAGCGGTTTATTCTCAGGTTGAGTGTTTATTCACTCGCCATCGCACGAGAAAAGGGCGGTAATAGGGATTCCCATTCCCGAACTAAAAAATGCAAATAATTAAACAAAACTCCCCCGGGACTGTTGTTGGTTTGGACGGCACCCGTTGTTTCGGACAAGCCGTGGAATGTGATTTTTGGTGGAGGGGGAGTAAACCTTTACTTCTATCGCTTGGGAACCGCCACTAGCATGCTTAGCATGGAAGATATTGATAACTGATAGTCGTGAAGTAAATGAGAAGGGTGCATGTCTCAAAATATCATTTATCTCTGTTTAAAAAAACAGAGCTCTCGCACCTCTACAAATCACTGCTTCCCTCTGCGAAGGGACTATCTATTTAGTTTTATGTTGTGTCATTACCTTCTAAAACAAGCGCTAGAACCTGACAGCACAGTTGTCATGACTTATGCATTGTGTGTAGCTAATGTTGGGTGCATCATGACTGGATCTTTTCTACCATGAATTACAATGTTTAGTCGCTGCTTGAACTTTGGAGGTGCATGCATTTATGTTTTGCGTCTCATAAAGGGCTAGCGAGATACCACTATTGTCATATTATATCATGGTTGTTTTGACAACGTGTTGCCATTTGAGATACCTTATTATTGCTCGCTAGTTGATTATGTCATTGATATGAGTCATTATAATCTTTAAGAGTTATTGTCGGCATGGTTAGTTATAATCTTGGCCGAAAACCTGGGTGCTGTTTAAGCTTATTTATGCAAACAAGAGCAAAAAAGTTCGTAGAAGTTTTTCTTTTTCACTTTCAGTTTATCAACTGAATTGCTTGAGGACAAGCAAAGGTTTAAGCTTGGGGGAGTTGATACGTCTCCAACATATCTACTTTTCCTAACACTTTTCGACTCTAATTTGCATGATTTGAATGAAACTAACCCCGGACTGACACTGTTTTCAGCAGAACTACCATGGTGTTGTTTTTGTGCAGAAATAAAAGTTCTCGGAATGGAACGAAACTTTGTGAGGATTTTTTATACAATAAATAATAATTTCTGGAGCCAAGATCCACCGGAGAGGGGCACCTGGGTGGGCACAACCCACCAGGGTGCGCCCCCCTCTCCTGGCACGCCCAGGTGGGTTGTCCCCACTTGGTGGCCCCGCAGACCCTGAAACCGGCGCTATAAAATCCTATTTTTCCATAAAAAAATCAAGGAGAAAGATTTATTGCGATCCACGACACGGAGCCGCCGTCACCTCCTGTTCTTCATCGGGAGGCCAGATCTGGAGTTCATTTGGGGCTTCGGAGAGGGGGATCTTCGTTCTTCATCATCACCAACCCTTCTCCATCGCCAATTCCATGATGCTCCTGGTACCTCTTGAGCACTGCATTGGTTTTCCCTTGAAGAGGAAAGGGTGATGCAGCAAAGTAGCGTAAGTATTTCCCTCAGTTTTTGAGAACCAAGGTATCAATCAAGTAGGAGACTACACACAAGTCGCCTCGTACCTACACAAACAAATAAGAACCTTGCAACCAACGCGATAAAAGGGTTGTCAATCCCTTCACGGCCACTTGCAAAAGTGAGATCTGATAGAGATAATAAGATAAATATTTTTGGTTTTTTTATGATAAAGATTGAAAGTAAAGATTGCAAAGTAAAATAGATTGGAAACTTATATGATGGAAAATAGACCCGGGGGCCATAGGTTTCACTAGTGGCTTCTCTCAAGATAGCATAAGTATTACGGTGGGTGAACAAATTACTGTCGAGCAATTGATAGAAAAGTGCATAGTTATGAGAATATCTAGGCATGATCATGTATATAGGCATCACGTCTACGACAAGTAGACCGAAACGATTCTGCATTTACTACTATTACTCCACACATCGACCGCTATCCAGCATGCATCTAGAGTATTAAGTTCATAAGAACAGAGTAACGCATTACGCAAGATGACATGATGTAGAGGGATAAACTCAAGCAATATGATATAAACCCCATCTTTTTATCCTCGATGTCAACAATACAATACGTGCCTTGCTGCCCCTGCTATCACTGGGAAAGGACACCGCAAGATTGAACCCAAAGCTAAGCACTTCTCCCATTGCAAGAAAGATCAATCTAGTAGGCCAAACCAAACTGATAATTCGAAGACACTTGCAAAGATAACAAATCATACATAAAGAATTAAGAGGAGATTCAAATATTGTTCATAGATGATCTTGATCATAAACCCACAATTCATCGGATCTCGACAAACACACAGCAAAAAGAATTACATCGAATAGATCTCCAAGAGAATCGATGAGAACTTTGTATTGAGATCCAAAGAGAGAGAAGAAGCCATCTAGCTAATAACTATGGACCCGAAGGTCTGTAGTAAACTACTCACACATCATCGGAGAGGCTATGGTGTTGATGTAGAAGCCCTTCATGATCGATTCCCCCTCCGGAGGAGCGCCGGAAAATGCCCCAAGATGGGATCTCACGGGTACAGAAGGTTGCGGCGGTGGAAATAGGGTTTCGTGGGGTATATGGATATATAGGAGGAAGAAGTAGGTCGGTGGAGCTGCGAGGGGCCCACGAGGGTGGAGGCGCGCCTCCCTGCCTCGTGGCCTCCCCGCTTCTTTCTTGACGTCCACTCCAAGTCCCCTGGATCACGTTTGTTCCAAAAATAACTCTCCCGAAGGTTTCATTCCGTTTGATATTCCTTTTCTGCGAAACACTGAAATAGGCAAAAAAACAACAATTTGCACTGGGCCTTCGGTTAATAGGTTAGTCTCAAAAATAATATAAAAGTGCTTAGTAAAGCCCATTAAACATCCAAAACAGATAATATAATAGCATGGAACAATAAAAAAATTATAGATATGTTGGAGACGTATCAAGCATCCCCAAGCTTAATTCATGCTCGTTCTCGAGTAGGTAAATGATAAAAACAGAATTTTTGATGTGGAATGCTACCTAGCATATTTCTCAATGTAATTTCCTTTATTGTGGCATGAATGTTCAGATCCGAAAGATTCAGGACAAAAGTTTAATATTGACATGAAAATAATAGTAGTTCAAGCATACTAACAAAGCAATCATGTCTTCTCAAAATAACATGGCCAAAGAAAGCTATCCCTACAAAATCATATATTCTGGCTATGCTCTATCTGAGGGAGTCCTGGATTAGGGGGTCCTCGGACAGCTAGACTATATCCTTTGGCCGGACTGTTGGACTATGAAGATACAAGATTGAAGACTTCGACCTGTGTCCGGATGGGACTCTCCTTGGCGTGGAAGGCAAGCTTGGCAATACGGATATGTAGATCTCCTCCCTTGTAACCGACTCTGTGTAACCCTAGCCCCCTCCGGTGTCTATATAAACTGGAGGGTTTTAGTCCGTAGGACAACAACAATCATACCATAGGCTAGCTTCTAGGGTTTAGCCTCTACGATCTCGTGGCAGATCAACTCTTGTAATACTCATATCATCAAGATCAATCAAGCAGGAAGTAGGGTATTACCTCCATCGAGAGGGCCCGAACCTGGGTAAACATCGTGTCCCCCGCCTCCTGTTACCATCCGCCTTAGATGCACAGTTCGGGACCCCCTACCCGAGATCCGCCGGTTTTGACACCGACATTGGTGCTTTCATTGAGAGTTCCACTGTGCCGTCATCATAAGGCTGGATGGCTCGCCTTGTTGTCAAGGACAACATCACCTCTGGGGGAGCCCTGGCTGTAGGCCAAACTCTCCGACTAGGCGGTTTCGTCATGTCCGCCTGTTCGGCCGCTGCGCCGACGATGACTTCTCGGGTCATCGAAAACAACCTCCACGTCAGCTCGGGACTCGCCGAGCAGTTGGATCCAATAGAGCTCTCTTCCTTGAACGAGCTCTTGGATCGCATCGCCGCTTTGGGAGTCGCTACGGACTATGATCAGATCGGGCTTAAACCCGACCAAAGGGAGATTAACTCCCCGCCGGTCACCCATCAGATAGCGGTGGTGGAGGAGCAATGCGGCGATTCTTCCTCTATCTTGAGGACAAACTATGTCCGGATTCCCGAGCTCTCCGAGCCGGATACCCGTCTACGGGAGGACATCGCCCAAACCCTGAACCTAGAATCAGGCAGCGGGCCAGACCTATTGGGCAACATCCCGGAGCCCGAACTTCCAAGATCGGAAACTCCTCCGCCCCTGGGTCTCAGATCGGGTCAAGGTTCGGACTTAAATCCACCCACCCACCCAGATATAAACGATCTTTCCCACATTAGACAAGAGCCCCAGGAGACAGTACACCACTATTGGGCCAGATTCCTCCTTGTAATGAACAAGGTCAAGGACTGTCGCGAGGAAGACGCAATTTCATTCTTTTGCAATAATTGCACGGACAAGGGAATCCTCAACGCCATAAGTCGCCGTGACATAGCACACTTCGCTGACTTGGCGGCCATAGTACGGAAGTACTGTGCGATGGAAAGCGCCTGGAAAACCCAAACAAAATTTTGGGATCCTCCGGCTCTGACAAAACCCCCAGTCCGAACTAAAAGGGTGCACTCTCGTAAGTCGCCCGACCCAATTACAAAGAAGCAAAAGCCCACTACAGGGCGTGGAACCGTATTGGAGGGATGGCTTAATGGGCCATGCAAAATTCACAGTACAGCGGATACCATACCAACACACAGCCTTAGAGCATGTTGGGTACTCCGGCAGGTGGCCAAGAGCGGTGAGGATCTCCTCATTAACAATACCGCAGAGCACCATCCCGTGGAAAACAACAATACAGTATTGACAGTCTTCGAGACCTTCGCCTCAAATAATAGGCGTAAGCGAGCACTCCGCAGCCTTGCCGAAGTCTGCCACGTGGCAGCAATAAATCCATGGAGCGATACGGCTATCACCTTCAATGCCAGTGACGAACCTAAATTCCGAACAGCCCGAGCACCAGCCGCCTTGGTCCTTAGTCCAATTGTGGACGGCTTCCGGCTTACTAAAGTGCTCATGGACGGCGGCAGCGGATTAAACCTCATCTATGAGGAGACTCTTCAAAAAATGGAAATAGACAGAAACCGCATTGAGCAAAGCAGCACGACCTTCAGAGGAATCATCCCTAGTCGGGAGGCACGATGTGCTGGGAAAATCACACTAGATGTGGTATTCGGCACGCCGGAGAATTATAGGTCCGAAGAAATCACATTCCAAGTGGCCCCGTTCAATAGCGGATACCACGCCCTTCTAGGGCGGGAGGCATTCACGATCTTCCAAGCCATACCCCATTACGGGTACATGAAGCTCAAAATGCCCGGGCCCAATGGAATCATCACTCTAGCTAGTGATCCGGACATAGCACTCCGCGCCGAAAACAAAACAGCCGCACTGGCCCTCGAGGCGTTATCCGAAGCCCTCGCGGCCGAGGAATTAACTGCGCTGCGCTCCACAGTGGACAGGGACGACGTGATACTCGACAAAAGATCCAAGTCCACCTCTTTTAAACCAGCGGATGAAATAGTCAAATTCCAAGTCCACCCAACGGACCCTACAAAAACAGCATCCATCGGGGCACAGTTAAACCCCACTGTAGACGCCGCACTACGGGAGTTCTTGCGCGAGAATTGGGACATATTCGCCTGGCATCCTTCAGACATGCCAGGAATCCCACGCAGGCTGGCCGAGCATAGCCTTAACATTCTAAAGGGATTCAAGCCGGTCAAGCAGACTCTTCGGCGTTTCTCTGAACCTAAGCGACAAGCCATGGGAGAGGAGCTAGCCAAGTTACTGGAGGCCGGATTCATTAGAGAAATAAAACATCCGGACTGGCTAGCAAACCTGGTGATGGTACCAAAGAAGGATAAATCCTGGCGCCTATGTGTCGATTTCAAGGACCTTAACAAGGCTTGCCCCAAGGATCCCTTCCCCCTCCCCCGCATCGATCAAATTATCGACGCTACTGCAGGACACGACTCATTGTGTTTCCTCGACGCATACTCCGGATACCATCAAATCAAGATGGCGGAGTCCGACCAAGCCGCAACGGCATTTATCACCCCATACGGCCCCTTCTGTTTTAACACCATGCCTTTCGGGCTTAAGAACGCCGGTGCAACCTATCAACGCATGATTCAGACATGCCTGGAAACACAGATCGGCAAAACAGTGGAGGCATACGTAGACGATGTGGTCGTTAAAACCAGACACGTCGAATCCTTAATAGACGACTTGAGGCTCACGTTCGACAATCTCCGAACATACGACATCAAGCTCAATCCGGAAAAATGCGTTTTCGGCGTGCCCGCCGGAAAGCTCCTGGGATTCATCGTCTCCAGTAGAGGAATCGAAGCAAATCCGGCTAAAATCCGAGCTCTGTCACAGTTGGCTATCCCAACAGACCTCAAGCAAATTCAGAAATTAACTGGATGCGTGGCGGCCTTAAGCCGCTTTATCTCCCGATTAGGAGAAAAGGCACTACCCCTTTATCGCCTTATTCGGCGCACCGAACACTTCGAGTGGACGGATGCGGCCACGGCCGGATTGGAAGAAATAAAAGCCATCCTGGCCACCAACCCAATCTTGGCCGCGCCAAATGTCGGCGAACCGATGCTGTTATATATAGCGGCAACGCACCAAGTTGTAAGCGCAGTGCTCGTCGTCGAACGAGAGACGGACGGACATAAAGTTCCCACTTCAAAAGCCGGTATACTATGTATCCACTGTCCTCACTCCATGCAAATCACGGTACCCACATTATCAAAAGATAGCATACGCGGTATTCATGGCATCCCGGAAATTACGACACTACTTTCAAGAGTGTTCAATTACGGTGGCCTCAGAAGTACCACTCAATGACATAATAAATAACCGCGATGCCACGGGCCGGATTGCTAAATGGGCTATCGAGCTCCTCCCGTTCGACATAACATATAAACCACGACGAGCCATTAAGTCGCAAGTACTGGCTGATTTTGTCGCCGAATGGACAGAAGCCGAACTCCCTAAAGAATACGGCGCGTACTCCAATTGGATCATGCACTTTGACGGCTATAAAATGCTAGCGGGTCTGGGGGCTGGTGTCGTCCTGACATCCCCCACCGGAGATACAGTCCAGTACGTACTCCAAATACTATACACAGACTCCAACAACGCAGCAGAATACGAGGCCCTGTTACACGGTCTCCGGATGGCAGTCTCCATGGGCATTCAACGCCTAGAGGTGCGGGGGGATTCGAACCTCGCAATATCTCAAATAAATGGAGACTTCAACGCCAAGGATCCAAAAATGGCGGCTTATCGCAATGCCGTCCTCAAAATGTCAGCTCGGTTCGAGGGGCTTGAATTCCACCATGTGGCCCGGGAAAACAATCAGGCGGCGGATATCCTCGCCCGCATAGGCGCTAAACGCAACCCTGTCCTACCTAATATCTTCTTGGAAAGGCTGTTTAAGCCATCCGTGGTATGGGAAGGAGAGACCGGTAACAATAGTCCGGACCCGGCCACACAACCAGATACCGAACACTCTGACGTAATCGGCGGCTTTGCCACCGAAATAACACCTTCCGCCCACGTGATTATGGCTGTCATCGCCCCGTGGACAGAACCCTTCCTGGCCTACCTAACTAGGCAGGAACTACCTGAGGACCCAAATGAGGCACGTTGCATTGTGCGGCGGTCTAAAGCCTACAAGGTCCACGAGGGAGAGCTTTATAAGAAAGCGCTACCGGAGTCCTTCAAAGGTGCATCTCCGAAGAGGAAGGACGGCAACTTTTGGCAGAAATTCATGCTGGACTCGGCGGTCACCACGCCGCAGCTCGGGCCCTTGTAAGCAAGGCCTTCCGTACAGGTTTTTACTAGCCGACGGCCCGAGCAGACGCACAGGACCTCGTCCAACGTTGCGTCGGTTGCCAGCTTTTTGCAAATCAAAGCCATATGCCGCCTACCGCTCTCCAAACAATCCCCATTACTTGGCCCTTTGCGGTCTGGGGGCTTGATATGGTCGGACCCCTCAAAGGGGGAAGCCATAAGAAAAAATACTTATTGGTCATGGTGGATAAATTCACCAAATGGATAGAAGCCAAACCAGTCAAAATGGCCGAATCCGGACCAGTGATAGACTTCATATCTGGGGTTGTACACCGTTATGGCGTCCCCCACAGCATCATCACCGATAACGGCTCGAACTTTACAGCCGACGAGGTAAAACTTTGGTGCAGCAACATGGGCATCAAGCTCGATTATGCTTCTGTCTATCACCCGCAAACTAACGATCAAGTCGAGCGAGCAAATGGTCTTATCATGAGCAGCATTAAACCCAGATTAGTGCGGTCCTTAAAGGAATCAATGACGCACTGGGTAGAGGAGCTCGACTCCGTACTATGCGAGCTGCGGACCATGCCGAATCGCACTACCGGATACACACCGTTTTTATGGTGTACGGCGCAGAGGCGGTACTGCCCTGCGACATAATTCATGACTCACCTCGAGTGCGCATGTATGAAGAGAAAGAAGCCGAGCTTGATCGGCAGGACAGTTTGGACGCCCTGGAGGAGGAGCGTGACGTGGCAAAAGCCCGTTCCGCATTCTATCAGCAACAGGCTCGAAGGTATCAAAGCAGAGAAGTACGGGCCAAAACTTATAACGTTGGCGAACTCGTTCTACGCCTACCGGAGAAGAAAAAGAACAAGCTCAAGCCCAAATGGGAAGGTCCCTTCATTATTGACCAAGTTCTGACCGGTGGAGCGTACCGTCTGCGGGATGCATCGGACAATCGACTCGAGCCAAACCCATGGAACGCAGCCAGACTCCGAAGGTTCTACGCCTAGTGCCGGACTCTATGTTCGTCTCCTTACCTCCGTCAATTTTTTACATATCCGTTATCTGTCTTTTATCTCTTTCTTTTTTCCTTTTTCTTCAAGGCCTTAAAAGGCTAAATTGTGTCTTGACTACACAATCTTGACGCGCTAACCGCGCTCATTATACCTGGGGGCTTCTTATACAGAAGCTTAATATAACTATTTTCCGGGCTCTATGCCCCACACATGTGTTATTCTTCCACATGTACCTTTTTCGCCATTATATGCATCGATATGACTTAAGTTTTGGCCAAGCTGGGTTGCCTGGCTCTTGTGTTTATGCCCTACGTTCCCGTTAATTCGGCTAGGGCATAAGGGGAGCACCTCTGCGATTGTTACTGCCGGGTCAGCCGGATGTGTACCTCAGACTGGGTGAAGCCGAAAGCTAGCGTTCT
The DNA here is from genome assembly GCF_018294505.1 of Triticum aestivum. Lineage (NCBI taxonomy): Eukaryota > Viridiplantae > Streptophyta > Magnoliopsida > Poales > Poaceae > Triticum > Triticum aestivum. The sequence goes on from NC_057796.1 coordinate 56,530,409, forward strand.
TAAGGGAATACTCGGTCGGTGAACAAAAGATGACTTTTATTTATTTTAATACATGCCCCCAGATGTTTATAGCCTGCGTCTCTTTTCGCAGTTCGGACATGCACATTAGGGCATGCGTACCCAGGGAAAGGAACCCTTAACGGAACTATTCTCCCTGGAAGATGTTTCTTACTATCCATGTAATATAACATAGCTAGTTGGGTACTTGTCTGTTCAAGCACTTATGACCCCTACGCCTGGTTTCCACGCGTACCCCGGTTTTTACATAACTGAGCGGGTATTCGGATACACTCCGGACTATCGGGTCCAGAGGTCGAAGCGAAAAGGTCCGCCATGACAAATGATTTACAATCCGGCTAGGGACAATATATGTCACTTGAAGTACACAGTCACTTAGACTGACTAAATTCTTCTTCTATACCATCCAACAGGCTGTCTAGCCTACAATCCTGTTGGGAATACTTTGCGGCTAATTCTACTTGGTCATACACCAAACTGACGGGGATCTCTTTCCCATCAGGCCCCACAGGTCCGACCTCGGCCATGTGGTTAGGGTCAGCCTTGGTATACCGCGTCTTCACCATGGCCCAGGCTTCCCTCGCACCTTGTCGGCAGGCTGATATCTTCCATAATCGGAAGCGCCGCCGCGCTCCCTTGAGCTTCTCTACAAGCTCCCCCATGCCTCCTGGCAGGGAGACGGATGGCCACAAGGCTTGGGCAATGCCCTGCATCACCTGCCGAACTTGTTCGTGCAGTTGTGAGAGCTCTGGCAGAAGATCACCCGCAGACCCGGGCATCTCCTCCTCGGGACGACCCGTCAGCATACCTGCAGATATAACTCTGTTAGCCGGTTTCTTCGCCGAACTCTTTAAAAGTTCGTTCAAGCACTTACTAAAAATGCCGCGTTGAAGCCTCTCATTCTCCTTTACGGAGTCAGCAAGCTGGGCCCGAACATCTTTCAGTTCCACGCCCAGCTGGATATTGGCATATTGGAGATTGTTTTTCTCCTGCCTAACCTTTTTAAGCACACGCTCACCAGCCTTTAGCTGTCGTTGGGCATGCGGCTCATTCCCTATCACGACCTCTGGATTCACTCCGGAGTCATCTGCAGAATCTATTATTAGATTTGCATGCATGCCACATACTATCTGGTACCTGTCATTCTTTGCAATAGAGACAGGTGTTACCAGAGGGGGCCTTCGCGGACTCCTTCAGCGCAGCAACTGCGGGCCGTAGCTGGGCTTTGCACTCTTCCAGCTCTTGAGACAATTGGGTATTCTTCTCTGTAAGAACCTACACAAATAATGATCCTTAAATCAGTTGTGTCAATTGTTTCAAGTCTCAGGGGCTACTGATATACATAATTATTAGATTTCCTCACCCGTATATCCTTTACATGCTGGTCCGTGGCTCTGGCAAGACCATTTTGAGCAGCTCGAATGTACGCGTCTAAGGCAACGAACGCCTCTTGGGAGAAACAAGCTTCACGAAGTACGGCCCGGCGACGCCTGTGATTCATGGCGCTCTCCACTTCGGAATTTGTAGCAGATAGCCTATCCGCATCCTCTGTAGGAGGAACATCCAGCGTTCGCCCCATGTTAGCGTCCGCCTCTACGTCCGGCTCTGGAGCCCGACTGGTGGAGGCGTGACCGGCAGCCTCTCCGGATATAGTCCGACGAGCGTTTTTCCTACTAGGAAACATGGACGTTATTATATTTTAAAAGACGACAACCACGGAGCGGGGTTTTGTTTCATACCTCTGCAACGGCGTCTCAGTCCTGACCGCCTTCCTTTTAAGCCTACCCGGCTTCGGTGTCCCTTGTTGGTGAGTCACTGCGGGTTTGGCATGGCGTCCCGAGGGCCTTCCCTGTAACACACCATATGTGTGCGGTAGGTGAAGTGCAGAAAAGGGGATCCTTCTCGGAAGTTGGGACTCCAGTTTTACTTACATGCGATGCAGGGAGTAGTCCAGGATAATCGGCTGTGATGGCCACCATGGCATCATCGCAGCTCAATTGATAGAATGTCCTGTCGATCAGCTCCACAAATATGTCCAGATCCTCTTCGAGTCCGAGATCGAGGGCCCGGTCAGGGTCCTCTGGTTGTGGAGGCGGGTTGTGGACCTCCCTTACAGCTTTTTGCAGTTCCTGCCATGAAACGGCAAGGTAAATACTTATTGAAGAAAATATGCCCTAGAGGCAATAATAAAGTTATTATTTATTTCCTTATATCATGATAAATGTTTATTATTCATGCTAGAATTGTATTAACCGGAAACATAATACATGTGTGAATACATAGACAAACAGAGTGTCACTAGTATGCCTCTACTTGACTAGCTCGTTAATCAAAGATGGTTATGTTTCCTAGCCATAGACATAAGTTGTCATTTGATTAACGAGATCACCTCATTAGGAGAATGACGTGATTGACTTGACCCATTCCGTTAGCTTAGCACCCGATCGTTTAGTATGTTGCTATTGCTTTCTTCATGACTTATACATGTTCCTCTGACTATGAGATTATGCAACTCCCGTTTACCGGAGGAACACTTTGTGTGCTACCAAATGTCACAACGTAAATGGGTGATTATAAAGGTGCTCTACAGGTGTCTCCAAAGGTACTTGTTGGGTTGGCGTATTTCGATATTAGGATTTGTCACTCCGATTGTCGGAGAGGTATCTCTGGGCCCACTCGGTAATGGACATCACTATATGCCTTGCAAGCATTGTGACTAATGAGTTAGTTGCGGGATGATGTGTTACGGAACGAGTAAAGAGACTTGCCGGTAACGAGATTGAACTAGGTATCGAGATACCGACGATCAAATCTCGGGCAAGTAACATACCGATGACAAAGGGAACAACGTATGTTGTTATGCAGTCTGACCGATAAAGATCTTCGTAGAATATGTGGGAGCCAATATGGGCATCCAGGTCCCGCTATTGGTTATTGACCGGAGACGTGTCTCGGTCATGTCTACATAGTTCTCGAACCCGTAGGGTCCGCACGCTTAAAGTTACGATGACATTTTTATTATGAGTTTATGTATGTTGATGTACCGAAGGAGTTCAGAGTCCCGGATGAGATCGGGGACATGACGAGGAGTCTCGAAATGGTCGAGACGTAAAGATCGATATATTGGACGACTATATTCGGACTTCGGAAAGGTTCCGAGTGATTCGGGTATTTTTAGGAGTACCGGAGAGTTACGGGAATACGTATTGGGCCTTATTGGGCCATATGGGAAAGAAGGAAAAGGGCCTCAAGGGTGGCCGCACCCCTTCCCTTGGTCTGGTCCGAATTGGACTAGGGAAGGGGGGCGCCCCCTTCCTTCCTTCTCTTTTTCCCTTCCTCTTTTCCTATTCCATATGGGAGGTGGAATCCTACTAGGACTAGGGAGTCCTAGTAGGACTCCACACTTGGTGCGCCCCCTCCTAGGGCCGGCCTCCTCCTCCCTTGCTCCTTTATATACGGGGGCAGGGGGGCACCCCAGAGACACAACAATTGATCCTTGAGATCTCTTAGCCGTGTGCGGTGCCCCCCTCCACCATATTACACCTCGATAATACCGTTGCGGAGCTTAGGCGAAGCCCTGCGTCGGTGGAACATCATCATCGTCACCACGCCGTCGTGCTGACGAAACTCTCCCTCAACACTCGGCTGGATCGGAGTTCGAGGGACGTCATCGAGCTGAACGTGTGTAGAACTCGGAGGTGCCGTACGTTCGCTACTTGATCGGTCGGATCGTGAAGACGTACGACTACATCAACCGCGTTGTGATAACGCTTCCGCTGTCGGTCTACGAGGGTACGTAGACAACACTCTCCCCTCTCGTTGCTATGCATCACCATGATCTTGCGTGTGCGTAGGAATTTTTTTGAAATTACTACGTTCCCCAACACTTATGACGAAGAATGCGGGAAGGTTGGGAGTAAAAAGTGACAGCTCACCCAGCTTGGAGGGTTGTACATGGAGTATCCATCCCGTGGCTTAATGCGGATGAACTCTTCTTCCTCTCCTTTGTACAAATTCGACAGGATTTTTGCTAGAGCAGCGATTGAGTCCGGTCCCTTACGACCGCAGCGGGTGGCATCATCTTCTCCGTTAAAGTGCCACATGGGATGCCCCCGATATTGAAGTGGCTGTACCCCCCGCATTATACATATTGACATAACCTCGATTATTGTCAGTCCTGATTGAGCCAGCATTTTTATCCGGCCCATCAGGTAAAGGACTTCTCCGTTGTCTTCCTCCTGGGGGCTCCAAGGGTGCTAGCTGCGGCGTTTCTTCAGGGGAGCATTGTCGAACTCAGGAAGGCCCATCCGAATAGGGTCCGGAAGGGGGACGTCCTCCATATAAAACCACTCTGAAGGCCAGTCCTCGGATGTCTTCTTCGGAGTACCGGACAGGTATCCGGTCCCGGCGATGCGCCATATTTCGGCTCCGCCCACTTGGTATATTGACCCCTCCTATGTACGGGGTACGAGGCAGAATAGCCTCTTCCATAGCTCGAAATGAGCTTCGCAGCCCGGAAACAGCTCACAAAGGGCGACATAACCAGCGATGTGTAATATGGAGGCGGGAGTGAAATTATGCAGCTGGAGGCCATAGAACTCCAGGAGCCCGCGGAGGAACGGATGAATTGGAAATCCAAGCCCTCTTAATAAGTAAGGGACAAGGCATACCCGCTCCCCCATGGATGGGTTGGGAAAGATCTCCGCTTGCTCCCTGCCATTATAGGTGGCGAGCCCGGCTCGAATGGGGACCATATACGCTGGAGGGAGAAATCCCTGGGTCTGTAACTCTACTAATTGGCTGTGGGAGACGGAACACTTCTTCCAATTGTCGGGCTTAGGGCTACGGGAGTGAGAGGAGGAGCTGCAACTACCGGCCATGTTGGAATGGATTTTTTCCGGGCGCGCTCTGATGGATACTCGCTGTGGGAGGATGGTGTGAACTGGATCTGAGAATCCCCGTCTCTTTAATAAACGATTTACCCACATGGCTAGGGTGGCAAATGTAAAAATGCCCCGACTTCTCGCATTCGCTCGACGCGTGGAGGATATCCATTATTAGGCGCGGAAGCCAAGGAGTGCAACATTTATGGGAAGCCGGACACTACTCAAACAGGTATTCAGAATTTGGAGAAGAACCCGCCTTGCAATGCGAAGACAATCTGCGCGTCGGACTCATCGCCATTGAAGCCTGGTTCAGGGGCTACTGAGGGAGTCCTGGATTAGGGGGTCCTCGGACAGTCGGACTATATCCTTTGGCCGGACTGTTGGACTATGAAGATACAAGATTGAAGACTTCGACCCGTGTCCGGATGGGACTCTCCTTGGCGTGGAAGGCAAGCTTGGCAATACGGATATGTAGATCTCCTCCCTTGTAACCGACTCTGTGTAACCCTAGCCCCCTCCGATGTCTATATAAATCGGAGGGTTTTAGTCCGTAGGACAACAACAATCATACCATAGGCTAGCTTCTAGGGTTTAGCCTCTACGATCTCGTGGTAGATCAACTCTTGTAATACTCATATCATCAAGATCAATCAAGCAGGAAGTAGGGTATTACCTCCATTGAGAGGGCCCGAACCTGGGTAAACATCGTGTCCCCCGCCTCCTGTTACCATCCGCCTTAGACGCACAGTTCGGGACCCCCTACCCGAGATCCGCCGGTTTTGACACCGACACTATCTTCATCACACAAAGTATTTAATCATGCACAACCCCGATGACAAGCCAAGCAATTGTTTCATACTTTTGGTGTTCTCAAACTTTTTCAATCTTCACGCAATACATGAGCGTGAGCCATGGACATAACACTATATGTGGAATAGAATGGTGGTTGTGTAGAAGACAAAAAGGAGAAGATAGTCTCACATCAACTAGGCGTATCAACGGGCTATGGAGATGCCCATCAATAGATATCAATGTGAGTGAGTAGGGATTGCCATGCAACGGATGCACTAGAGCTATAAGTGTATGAAAGATCAACAAAAGAAACTAAGTGGGGGTGCATCCAACTTGCTTGCTCACGAAGACCTAGGGCATTTTGAGGAAGCCCATCATTGGAATATACAAGCCAAGTTCTATAATGAAAAATTCCCACTAGTATATGAAAGTGACAACATAGGAGACTCTCTATTATGAAGATCATGGTGCTACTTTGAAGCACAAGTGTGGTAAAAGGATAGTAGCATTGCCCCTTCTCTCTTTTTCTCTCATTTTTTTATTTGGGCCTTTTCTCTTTTTTATGGCCTCTTTTTTTCTCCTTTTTTTATTGTTTGTCCGGAGTCTCATCCCGACTTGTGGGGGAATAATAGTCTCCATCATCCTTTCCTCACTAGGATAATGCTCTAATAATGATGATCATCACACTTTTATTTACTTACAACTCAAGAATTACAACTCTACTTAGAACAAAATATGACTCTATGTGAATGCCTCCGTCGGTGTACCGGGATGTGCAATGAATCAAGAGTGACATGTATGAAAGAATTATGAAGGTGGCTTTTCCACAAATACGATGTAAACTACATGGTGATGCAAAGCAATATGACAATGATGGAGCGTGTCATAATAAACGGAACGGTGGAAAGTTGCATGGCAATATATCTTGGAATGGCTATGGAGATTACATAATAGGTAGGTATGGTTGCTGTTTTGAGGAAGGTAAATGGTGGGTTTATGGTATCGGCGAAAATTGCGCGGTACTAGAGAGGCTAGCAATGGTGGAAGGGTGAGAGTGCGTATAATCCATGGACTCATCATTAGTCATAAAGAACTCACATACTTATTGTAAAAATCTATTAGTTATCAAAACAAAGTACTACGCGCATGCTCCTAGGGGGATAGATTGGTAGGAAAAGACCATCGCTCGTCCCCGACCGCCACTCATAAGGAAGACAATCAATAAATAAATCATGCTCCGACTTCATCACATAATGGTTCACCATACGTGCATGCTACGGGAATCACAAACTTTAGAACAAGTATTTCTGAAATTCAGAACTACTCAACTAGCATGACTCTAATATCACCATCTTCATATCTCAAAACAATCATCAAGTATCAAACTTCTCATAGTATTCAATGCACTTTATATGATAGCTTTTATTATACCCATTGATGACCCACAAGTATAGGGGATCTATCGTAGTCCATTCGATAAGTAAGAGTGTCGAACCCAACACGGAGCAGAAGGAAAGGATAAGCGGTTTTCAGCAAGGTATTCTGTGCAAGCACTAAAATTATAGGTAGCAGATAGTTTTGTGATGAGATAATTTGTAACGGGTAACAAGTAACAAAAGTAAATAAAGTGCAGCAAGATGGCCCAATCCTTTTTGTAGCAAAGGCCAAGCCTGGACAAACTCTTATATAGAGAAAAGCGCTCCCGAGGACACATGGGAATTATCGTCAAGCTAGTTTTCATCATGTTCATATGATTCGCGTTCGGTACTTTGATAATTTTGTTGGGGAACGTAGCAATAATTCAAAATTTTCCTACGGGTCACCAAGATCAATCTAGGAGATGCTAGCAATGAGAGAGAGGGAGTGCATCTTCATACCCTTGAGGATCGCTAAGCGGAAGCGTTACAAGAACGCGGTTGATGGAGTCGTACTCGCGGCGATTCAAATCGCGGAAGATCCGATCTAGCGCCGAATGGACGGCGCCTCTGCGTTCAACACACGTACAGCCCGGGGACGTCTCCTCCTTCTTGATCTAGCAAGGGGAGAGGAGAAGTTGAGGGAGAACTCCAGCAGCACGACGGCATGGTGGCAATGGAGCTCGTGGTTCTCCGGCAGAGCTTTGCTAAGCACTACGGAGGAGGAGGAGTTGGAGGAGGAGAGGGCTGCGCCAGGCAAGGGGTGTGGCTGCCCTCTCTCTCCCTCACTATATATAGGGGAAGGGGGGTGGAGGAGGCGCCCTAGGGTTCCCTAGGGGAGGGGCGGCGGCCACAGGGGAAACCCTAGATGGGTTTGGGCGCCCCCACCCCTGGGAAACTTGCCCCCCAAGCCGGGAGGGGTGGCTGCCCTAGGGGAGGCGCCCCCACCTCTCCACGTTACGTGAGAGGGGTTGGGAGGGGCGCACAGCCCCTTAGTGGGCTGGTATGCCCCCCTTGGCCCATAAGGCCCCCCAACGCTTGCCGGGGCCTCCGAAACACCTTTCGGTCACGCTGGTCGTTACCCGGTACTCCCAGAACAATTCCGGACTCCAATACCCTTCGTCCAACACATCGATCTTCACCTCCGGACCACTCCGGAGTTCCTCGTCACGTCCGGGATCTCATCCGGGACTCCGAACAACCTTCGGTAACCACATACTATTTCCCATAACAACTCTAGCGTCACCGAACCTGAAGTGTGTAGACCCTACGGGTTCGGGAACCATGCAGACATGACCGAGACACCTCTCCGGCCAATAACCAATAGCGGGATTTGGATACCCATATTGGCTCCCACATGTTCCACGATGATCTCATCGGATGAACCACGATGTCGGGGATTCAATCAATCCCGTATACAATTCCCTTTGTCTATCGGTATGTTACTTGCCCGAGATTCGATCGTCGGTATCCCAATACCTCGTTCAATCTCGTTACCGGCAAGTCTCTTTACTCGTTCTGTAATGCATGATCCCGTGGCTAACTCATTAGTCACATTGAGCTCATTATGATGATGCATTACCGAGTGGGCCCAGAGATACCTCTCCGTCATACGGAGTGACAAATCCCAGTCTCGATTCGTGCCAACCCAACAGACACTTTCGAGATACCTGTAGTGCACCTTTATAGCCACCCAGTTACGTTGTGACGTTTGGTACACCCAAAGCATTCCTACAGTATCCGGGAGTTGCACAATCTCATGGTCTAAGGAAACGATACTTGACATTAGAAAAGCTCTTAGCAAACGAACTACACGATCTTGTGCTATGCTTAGGATTGGGTCTTGTCCATCACATCATTCTCCTAATGATGTGATCCCGTTATCAATGACATCCAATGTCCATGGTCAGGAAACCATAACCATCTATTGATCAACGAGCTAGTCAACTAGAGGCTCACTAGGGACATGTTGTGGTCTATGTATTCACACATGTATTACGGTTTCCAGTTAATACAATTATAGCATGAACAATAGACAATTATCATGAACAAGGAAATACAATAATAACCATTTTATTATTGCCTCTAGGGCATATTTCCAACAGTCTCCCACTTGCACTAGAGTCAATAATCTAGTTCACATCACTATGTGATTGTAATGAATCCAACACCCATGGGGTTTGTTCATATCTCGCTTGTGAGAGAGGTTTTTAGTCAACGGGTCTGAACCTTGCCAGATCCGTGTGTGCTTTATAAATCTCTATGTCATCTTGTAGATGCAGCTACCACGCGCTACTTGGAGCTATTCCAAATAATTGCTCTACTATACGAATCCGGTTTACTACTCAGAGTCATCTGGATTAGTGTCAAAGTTTGCATCGACGTAACCCTTTACGACGAACTCTTTTTCCACCTCCATAATCGAGAAAATTCCTTAGTCCACTAGATACTAAGGATAAGTTCGACCGCTGTCATGTGATCCATTCCTGGATCACTCTTGTACCCCTTGACTGACTCATGGCAAGGCACACTTCAGGTGCGGTACACAGCATAGCATACTATAGAGCCTACGTCTAAAGCATAGGGGACAACCTTCGTCCTTTCTCTCTCTTCTGCCGTGGTCATGTTTTGAGTCTTACTCAATACTCACACCTTGTAACACAGCCAAGAACTCCTTCTTTGCTGATCTATTTTGAACTCCTTCAAAATCTTGTCACAGTATGTATTCATTTGAAAGTACTATTAAGCGTTTTTGATCTATCCTTATAGATCTTGATGCTCAATGTTCAAGTAGCTTAATCCAGGTTTTCCATTGAAAAACACTTTTCAAATAACCCTGTATGCTTTCCAGAAATTCTACATCATTTCTGATCAACAATATGTTAACAACATATACTCATCAAAAATTCTATAGTGCTCCCACTCACTTCTTTGGAAATACAAGTTTCTCATAAACTTTGTATAAACCCAAAATCTTTGATCATATCATCAAAGCGTACATTCCAACTCCGAGATGCTCACTCTAGTCCTTAGAAGGATTGCTGGAGCTTTGCATACTTGTTAGCATCTCTCAGGATTGACAAAACCTTCTAGTTGTATCACATACAACCTTTCCTCAAGAAAATCGTCGAGGAAACAATGTTTTGACATCCTATCTGCAAGATTTCATAAATAATGCAGTAACTGCTAATATAATTCCAACAGACTCTTAACGTCGCTACGAGTGAGAAAGTCTCGTCGTAGTCAACTCTTTGAACTTGTCAGAAAACATCTTAACGACAAGTTGAGCTTTCTTAATGGTGACACTTACCATCATTGTCCGTCTTCCTTTTAAAATCCATCTGCACCCAACAGCCTTACGACCATCAAGTAGTTCTTACAAAGTCTATACTTTGTTTTTATACATGGATCCTCTCTCAGATTTTATGGCCTCGAGCCATTCGTCGGAATCCGGGCCCACCATCGTTTCTCCATAGCTCGTAGGTTCATTGTTGTCTAGCAACATGACTTCCAAGACATGATTACATACCACTCTGAAGTAGTACGCATCCTTGTCGATCTACGAGGTTTGGTAGTGACTTGATCCGAAGTTTCATGATCACTATCATAAGCTTCCACTTCAACTGGTGTAGGTGCCACAGGAACAACTTCCTGTGCCCTGCTACACACTAGTTGAAGTGACGGTTCAATAACCTCATCAAGTGTCCACCATCCTCCCACTCAATTCTTTCGAGAGAAACTTTTCCTCGAGAAAGGACCCGTTTCTAGAAACAATCACTTTTGCTTTCGGATCTGAAATAGGAGGTATACCCAACTATTTTGGGTATTCTATGAAGATGCATTTATCCACTTTGGGTTCGAGCTTATCAGCCTGAACCTTTTTCAAATAAGCGTCGCAGCCCCAAACATTTAAGAAACGACAGCTTAGGTTTCTCTAAACCATAGTTCATACGGTGTCGTCTCAACGGAATTGCTTGGTGCCCTATTTAAAGTGAATGCGGTTGTCTCTAATGCCTAACCCATAAACGATAGTGGTAATTCGATAAGAGACATCATGGTATGCACCATATCCAATAGGGTGCAGTTATGATGTTCGGACACACCATCACACTATGGTGTTCCAGGCGGTATTAGTTGTGAAACAATTTCCACAATGTCTTAATTGTGTGCCAAACTCGTAACTCAGATATTCATCTCTATGATCATATCATAGACATTTTATCCTCTTGTCACGACGATCTTCAACTTCACTCTGAAATTACTTAAACCTTTCAATAATTCAGACTTGTGTTTCATCAAGTAAATATACTTAGCATCTACTCAAATCATCTGTGAAGTAAGAACATAACGATATCCACTGCGTGCCTCAGCACTCATTGGACTGCACACATCAAAATGTATTACTTCCAACAAGTTGCTTTCTTGTTCCATCTTACTGAAAACGAGGCCTTTCAGTCATCTTGCCCATGTGGTATGATTTGCATGTCTCAAGTGATTCAAAATCAAGTGAGTCCAAACGATCCATCTGTATGGAGTTTCTTCATGCATATCTACCAATAGACATGGTTCGCATGTCTCAATCTTTTCAAAAACGAGTGAGTCCAAAGATCGATCAACATGGAGCTTCTTCATGCGTTTTATACCAATATGACTCAAATGGCAGTGCCACAAGTATGTGGTACTATCATTACTATCTTATATCTTTTGGCATGAACATGTGTATCACTACGATCGAGATTCAATAAACCATTCATTTTAGGTGTAAGACCATTGAAGGTATTATTCAAATAAACGGAGTAACCATTATTCTCCTTAAATGAATAACCGTATTGCGATAAACATAATCCAATCATGTCTATGCTCAACGCAAACACGAAATAACAATTATTTAGGTTTAACACCAATCCCGATGGTAGAGGGAGCGTGCGATGTTTGATCACATCAACCTTGGAAACACTTCCAACACATATCGTCATCTCACCTTTAGCTAGTCTCCGCAGCCTTTTATTTCGAGTTACTAACACTTAGCAACCGAACCGGTATTTATTTCCCTGGTGCTACTAGGAGTACTAGTAAAGTACACAATAATATAACATATATTCGAAATACTTCTGTCGACCTTGCCAGCCTTCTCATCTACCAAGTATCTAGGGTAGTTCTGCTTCAGTGACCGTTCCCCTCATTACAGAAGCACTTAGTCTCGGGTTTGGGTTCAACCTTGGGTTTCTTCACTAGAGCAGCAACTGATTTTCCGTTTCATGAATTATGCCTTCTTGCCCTTGCCCTTCTTGAAACTAGTGGTTTTACTAACCATCAACAATTGATGCTCCTACTTGATTTCTACTTTCGCGATGTCAAACATCGCGAATAGCTCAAGGATCATCATATCTATCCCTGATATGTTATAGTTCATCACCAAGCTCTAGTAGCTTGGTGGCAGTGACTTTGGAGAACCATCACTATCTCATCTGGAAGATTAACTCCCACTCGATTCAAGCGATTGTAGTACTCAGACAATCTGAGCACATGCTCAACGATTGAGCTTTTCTCCCTTAGTTTGCAGGCTAAGAAACTTGTCAGAGGTCTCATACCTCTTGACGTGGGCACGAGCCTGAAATCCCAATTTCAGTTCTCGGAACATCTCATATGTTTTGCGACATTTCAAAAAATGTCTTCGGCGCTTCAATTCTAAACCGTTTAACATTACGCACTGAACTATCACGTAGTCATCAAAACGTGTATGTCAGATGTTCGCAACATCCACAGACGACGCTCGAGGTTCAGCACACCGAGCGGTGCATTAAGGACATAAGCCTTCTGTGCAGCAATGAGGATAATCCTCAGTTTATGGACCCAGTCCGCATAATTTCTACTATCAACTTTCAACTAAATTTTCTCTAGGAACATATCTTAAACAGTAGAACTAAAGCGTAAGCTATGACATAATTTGCAAAGACCTTTTGACTATGTTCATGATAATTAAGTTCATCTGATTATTTAATGAACTCCCACTTAGATAGACATCCCTCTAGTCATCTAAGTGATACATGATCCGAGTCAACTAGGCCGTGTCCGATCATCACGTGAGACGGACTAGTCATCATCGGTGAACATCTTCATGTTGATCGTATCTACTATACGACTCATGTTCGACCTTTCGGTCTCTTGTGTTCCGAGGCCATGTCTGTACATGCTAGGCTCGTCAAGTCAACCTAAGTGTTTCGCATGTGTAAATCTGGCTTTCACCCGTTGTATGCGAACGTTAGAATCTATCACACCCGATCATCACGTGGTGCTTCGAAACAACGAACCTTCGCAATGGTGCACAGTTAGGGGGAACACTTTCTTGAAATTTTAGCGAGGGATCATCTTATTTATGCTACCGTCGTAAGCAAATAAGATGTAAACATGACAAACATCACATGCAAATCATAAAGTGACATGATATGGCCAATATCATCTTGCGCCTTTTGATCTCCATCTTCGAGGCGTGGCATGATCACCTTCATCACCGGCATGACACCATGATCTCCATCATCGTGTCTTCATGAAGTTGTCTCGCCAACTATTACTTCTACTACTATGGCTAACAGTTAGCAATAAAGTAAAGTAATTACATGGCGTTTTTCATTGACACGCATGTCATACAATAAATTAAGACAACTCCTATGGCTCCTGCCGGTTGTCATACTCATCGACATGCAAGTCGTGATTCCTATTACAAGAACATGATCGATCTCATACATCACATATATATAATTCGTCACATCCTTTAGGCCATATCACATCACATAGCATACCCTGCAAAAACAAGTTAAACGTCCTCTAATTGTTGTGGCATGTTTTACGTGGCTGCTATGGGTTTCTAGCAAGAACGTTTCTTACCTACGCAAAACCACAACAGTGATATGCCAATTGCTATTTACCCTTCATAAGGACCCTCTTCATCGAATCCGATCCGACTAAAGTGGGAGAGACAGACACCCGCTAGCCACCTTATGCATCAAGTGCATGTCAGACGGTGGAACCTGTCTCACGTAAGAGTACGTGTAAGGTCGGTCCGAGCCGCTTCATCCCACAATGCCGCCGAATCAAGATAAGACTAGTAACGGCAAGCAAATTGAACAAATCATCGCCCACAACTACTTTGTGTTCTACTCGTGCATAGAATCTACGCATAGACCTAGCTCTGATACCACTGTTGGGGAACGTAGCAATAATTCAAAATTTTCCTACGTGTCACCAAGATCAATCTAGGAGATGCTAGCAACAAGAGAGAGGGACTGCATCTTCATACCCTTGAAGATCGCTAAGCGGAAGCATTACAAGAACGCAGTTGACGGAGTCGTACTCGCGGCGATTCAAATCGTGGAAGATCCGATCTAGCACCGAACGGACGGCGCCTCTGCGTTCAACACACGTACAGCCCGGGGACGTCTCCTCCTTCTTGATCCAGAAAGGGGAGAGGAGCAGTTGAGGGAGAACTCCAGCAGCATGACGGCATGGTGGCAATGGAGCTCGTGGTTCTCCGGCAGAGCTTCGCTAAGCACTACGGAGGAGGAGGAGAGGGCTGAGCCAGGCAAGGGGTGCGGCTGCCCTCTCTCTCTCTCACTATATATAGGGGGAAGGGGGGTGGAGGAGGCGCCCTAGGGTTCCCTAGGGGAGGGGCGGCGGCCACAGGGGAAACCCTAGATGGGTTTGGGCGCCCCCACCCCTGGGAAACTTGCCCCCCAAGCCGGGAGGGGTGGCTGCCCTAGGGGAGGTGCCCCCACCTCTCCACGTTACGTGAGAAGGGTTGGGAGGGGCGCACAGCCCCTTAGTGGGCTGGTGTGCCCCCTCCCCTTGGCCCATAAGGCCCCCCAACGCTTGCCGGGGCGTCCGAAACACCTTTCGGTCACGCTGGTCGTCACCCGGTACTCCCAGAACAATTCCGGACTCCAATACCCTTCGTCCAATACACCGATCTTCACCTCCGGACCACTCCGGAGTTCCTCATCATGTCCGGGATCTCATCCGGGACTCCGAACAACCTTCGGTAACCACATACTATTTCCCATAACAACTCTAGCGTCACCGAACCTGAAGTGTGTAGACCCTACGGGTTCGGGAACCATGCAGACATGACCGAGACACCTCTCCGGCCAATAACCAATAGCGGGATCTGGATACCCATATTGGCTCCCACATGTTCCACGATGATCTCATCGGATGAACCACGATGTCGGGGATTCAATCAATCCCGTATACAATTCCCTTTGTCTATCGGTATGTTACTTGCCTGAGATTCGATCGTCAGTATCCCAATAGCTCATTCAATCTCGTTACCGGCAAGTCTCTTTACTCGTTCTGTAATGCATGATCCCGTGGCTAACTCATTAGTCACATTGAGCTCATTATGATGATGCATTACCGAGTGGGCCCAGAGATACCTCTCCGTCATACGGAGTGACAAATCCCAGTCTCGATTCGTGCCAACCCAACAGACACTTTCGGAGATAACTGTAGTGCACCTTTATAGCCACCCAGTTACGTTGTGACGTTTGGTACACCCAAAGCATTCCTACAGTATCCGAGAGTTGCACAATCTCATGGTCTAAGGAAACGATACTTGACATTAGAAAAGCTCTTAGCAAACGAACTACACGATCTTTTGCTATGCTTAGGATTGGGTCTTGTCCATCACATCATTCTCCTAATGATGTGATCCCGTTATGAATGACATCCAATGTCCATGGTCAGGAAACCATAACAATCTATTGATCAACGAGCTAGTCAACTAGAGGCTCACTAGCGACATATTGTGGTCTATGCATTCACACATGTATTACGGTTTCCGGTCAATACAATTATAGCATGAACAATAGACAATTATCATGAACAAGGAAATATAATAATAACCATTTTATTATTACCTCTAGGGCATATTTCCAACAAATTTGATATGTGGGTGGACCGGTGCTTGGGTGCTGTCCTTACTTGGACAAGCATCCCACTTATGATTAACCCCTATTGCAAGCATCCGCAACTACAAAAGAAGTATTAAGGTAAACCTAACCATAGCATGAAACATATGGATCCAAATCAGCCCCTTACGAAGCAACGCATAAACTAGGGTTTGAGCTTCTGTCACTCTAGCAACCCATCATCTACTTATTACTTCCCAATGCCTTCCTCTAGGCCCAAATAATGGTGAAGTGTCATGTAGTCGACATTCACATAACACCACTAGAGGAGAGACAACATACATCTCATCAAAATATCGAACGAATACCAAATTCACATGACTACTAATAGCAAGACTTCTCCCATGTCCTCAGGAACAAACATAACTACTCACAAAGCATATTCATGTTCATAATCAGAGGAGTATTAATATGCATATAGGATCTGAACATATGATATTCCACCAAATAAACCAACTAGCATCAACTACAAGGAGTAATCAACACTACTAGCAACCTACAGGTACCAATCTCAGACTTAGAGACAAGAATTGGATACAAGAGATGAACTAGGGTTTGAGAGGAGATGGTGCTGGTGAAGATGTTGATGGAGATTGGCCCCCTCCCGATGAGAGGAGCGTTGTGATGACGATGGCGATGATTTCCCCCTCCCGGAGGGAAGTGTCCCCGGCAGAACAGCTCCGCCAGAGCCCTAGATTGGTTCTGCCAAGGTTCCGCCTCGTGGCGGCGGAGTCTCGTCCCGAAAGCTTGCTTATGATTTTTCTTCGGACGAAAGACTTCATATAGCAGAAGATGGGCACCGGAGGGCCACCAGGGGGCCCACGAGGCAGGGGCGCGCCCCCTCACCCTCGTGCCCAGGGTGTGGGTCCCCTCTGGTATTTTCTTTGCTTAGTATTTTTTATTATTTCCAAAAATAACTTCCGTGGAGTTTCATGACTTTTGGAGTTGTGCAGAATAGGTCTCTAATATTTGCTCCTTTGCCAGCCCAGAATTCCAGCTGCCGGCATTCTCCCTCCTTATGTAAACCTTGTAAAATAAGAGAGAATAGGCATAAGTATTGTGACATAAGGTGTAATAACAACCCATAATGCAATAAATATCAATATAAAAGCATGATGCAAAATGGACGTATCACCCATCTTGGATGTTCATCATATTAGGACTAATTTTATAGCCAAAGGAAACTACCATGCTGTTCTAAAATACTCTCAAAATAATATAAGTGAAGCATGAGAGATCAATAATTTCTATAAAATAAAACCACCACCGTGCTCTAAAAGGATATAAGTGCAGCACTAGAGCAAAATTATATAGCTCAAAAGATATAAGTGAAGCACATAGAGTATTCTAATAAATTCCGATTCATGTGTGTCTCTCCCAAAAGGTGTGTACAGCAAGGATGATTGTGGTAAACTAAAAAGCAAAGACTCAAATCATACAAGACGCTCCAAGCAAAACACATATCATGTGGTGAATAAAAATATAGCCTCAGGTAAAGTTACCGATAGACGAAGACGAAAGAGGGGATACCTTCCGGGGCATCTCCAAGCTTAGGCTTTTGGTTGTCCTTGAATTTTACCTTGGGGTGCCTTTGGTATCCCCAAGCTTAGGCTCTTGCCACTCCTTATTCCATAATCCATCAAAATCTTTACCCAAAACTTGAAAACTTCACAACACAAAACTCAACAGAAAATCTTATGAGCTCCGTTAGTATAAGAAAACAAATCACCACCATAAGGTACTGTAATGAACTCATTATTTATTTATATTGGCGTTAAACCTACTGTATTCCAACTTTTCTATAGTTTATACCCTCCGATACTAGCCATAGATTCATCAAAATAAGCAAACAACACACGAAAAACAGAATCTGTCAAAAACAGAACAGTCTGTAGTAATCTGGATCAAACGTATACTTCTGTAACTCCAAATATTCTGAAATAAATTGTTGGACGTGATTAATTTGTCTAGTAATCATCTGCAAAAATAATCAACCTAAAAGCACTCTCCAGTAAAAAATGGCAGCTAATCTCGTGAGCGCTAAATTTTCTGTTTTCTATAGCAAGATCATAAAGACTTCACCCAAGTCTTCCCAAAGGTTCTACTTGGCAAAAACACTAATTTAAAACATAAAAAACATCTAAAGATAATCTAGATGAATTATTTATTACTTAACAGAACCAAAAAGCAAGAAACAAAAATAAAATTGGGTTGCCTCCCAACAAGCGCTATCGTTTAACGCCCCTAGCTAGGCATAAAAGCAATAATAGATCTAGGTATTATCATCTTTGGTATGCAATCCATAAGTGGCCCTCATAATAGATTCATAAGGTATTTTAATTTTATTTCTAGGAAAGTGTTCCATGCCTTTCCTTAATGGAAATTGGAATCTAATATTTCCTTCTTTCATATCAATAATTGCACCAATCGTTCTAAGGAAAGGTCTACAAAGAATAATAGGACATGTAGGATTGCAATCTATGTCAAGAACAATGAAATCTACGGGCACATAATTCCTATTTGTAACAATAAGAACATCATTAATCCTTACCATAGGTTTCTTAATGGTGGAATCCGCAAGATGCAAATTTAAAGAACAATCATCAAATTCATGGAAACCTAACATATCACACAAAGTTTTTGGAATCGTGGAAACACTAGCACCCAAATCACATAAAGCATATCATTCATGATCTTTAATCTTAATTTTAATAGTAGGTTCCCACTCATCACAAAGTTTTCTAGGGATAGAAACTTCTAATTCAAGCTTTTCTTCATAAGATTGCATTAAAGCATCAATGATATGTTTAGTAAAAGCTTTATTTTGACTATAAGCATGAGGAGAATTTAACACAGATTGCAACAAGGAAATACAATCTATCAAAGAACAATTATCATAATTAAATTCCTTGAAATCCAAAATAGTGGGTTCATTGCTATGTAAAGTTTTGACCTCTTCAATCCCACTTTTACCAATTTTTGCATCAAGATCTAAAAACTCTAAATCATTGGGAAGCCTTTTAACTAAAGTTGAATCATCTCCAGTCCCATCATTATCAAGATTCATATTGCAAAACAAAGATTTAATAGGAGACACATCAATCACTTTTAGATCTTCATCCTTATTATCACGAAAACTAGAAGAACACGCTTTTACAAAGCAATCTTTCTTAGCACGCATCCTAGCGGTTCTTTCCTTGCACTCATCAATGGAAATTATCATAGATTTGAGAGACTCATTGATATCATGCTTAGGTGGAATAGATATAAGTTTCAAAGAATCAACATCAAGAGAAATTCTATCCACGTTCCTAGCCAACTCATCAATCTTAGGTAATTTTTCTTCAAGCAAAACATTGAAATTCTTTTGCGAAATCATAAATTCTTTAACACTAGTCTCAAAATTAAAGGGCATCTTATTAAAATTTCCATAAGAGTTGTTGTAGGAATTACCATAATTATTAGAGGAATTACTAGGAAACGGCCTAGGATTAAAGGTTCCTCTATACGCGTTGTACCAAAATTATTCCTACGAACAAAATTCACATCCATAGATTCATTATTACTCTCAATCAAGGTAGACAAAGGCATATCATTAGGATCAGAAGAAACACTCTTATTAGCAAACAATTTCATAAGTTCATCCATCTTTCCACTCAAAACATTAATCTCTTCTATCGCATGAACCTTTTTACTAGTAGATCTTTCGGTGTGCCATTGAGAATAATTAACCATAATATTATCTAGGAGTTTAGTAGCTTCTTCTAAAGTGATTTCCATAAAAGTGCCTCCCGCGGTCGAATCTAAAAGATTTCTAGAAGCAAAATTCAATCCGGCATAATTTTTTTGTATAATCATCCATAAATTCAAACCATGCGTAGGGCAATTACGTATCATTAATTTCATCCTCTCCCAAGCTTGCGCAACATGCTCATGATCAAGTTGCTTAAAATTCATAATATCGTTTCTAAGAGAGATGATCTTAGCGGGAGGAAAATACTTAGAGATAAAAGCATCTTTGCACTTATTCCATGAATCAATACTATTTTTAGGCAAAGACGAAAACCAAGTTTTAGCACGACCTCAAAGCGAAAACGGAAATAGCTTCAATTTAACAATATCATTATCCACATCTTTATTCTTTTGCATATCACATAAATCAACAAAGTTGTTTAGATGTGTAGCGTCATCTTCACTAGGAAGGCCAGAAAATTGATCTTTCATGACAAGATTCAGCAAGGCAGCATTAATTTCACAAGATTCAACATCGGTAATAGGAGCAATCGGAGTGCTAAGAAAATCATTGTTGTTGGTATTGGAAAAATCACACAATTTAGTATTATCTTGAGCCATCATGGCAAATAATCCAACACACCAGCACACTAGAAGCAAGCGAAAAGAGGCGAACGAAAAAATAGGGCGAATAAACGGCAAAGGTGATGTGGGGGAGAGGAAAACGAGAGGCAAATGGCAAATAATGTAATGCGAGGGATAAGAGTTGTGATGGGTACTTGGTATGTCTTGACTTGACTTTACTTGGCGTAGATCTCCCCGACAACGGTGCCAGAAATCCTTCTTGCTACCTCTTGAGCACTGCGTTCGTTTTCCCTTGAAGAGGAAAGGGTGATGCAGCAAAGTAGCATAAGTATTTCCGTCAGTTTTTGAGAACCAAGGTATCAATCCAGTAGGAGACTACACACAAGTCGCCTCGTACCTACACAAACAAATAAGAACCTTGCAACCAACGCGATAAAGGGGTTGTCAATCCCTTCACGACCACTTGCAAAAGTGAGATCTGATAGAGATAATAAGATAAATATTTTTGGTATTTTTTATGATAAAGATTGAAAGTAAAGATTGCAAAGTAAAATAGATTGGAAACTTATATGATGGAAAATAGACCCGGGGGCCATAGGTTTCACTAGTGGCTTCTGTCAAGATAGCATAAGTATTACGGTGGGTGAACAAATTACTGTCGAGCAATGGATAGAAAAGTGCATAGTTATGAGAATATCTAGGCATGATCATGTATATAGGCATCACGTCTGCGACAAGTAGACCGAAACGATTCTGCATCTACTACTATTACTCCACACATCGACCGCTATCCAGCATGCATCTAGAGTATTAAGTTCATAAGAACAAGGTAACGCATTAGGCAAGATGACATGATGTAGAGGGATAAACTCAAGCAATATGATATAATCCCCATCTTTTTATCCTCGATGGCAACAATACAATGCAGTATGTGCCTTGCTGCCCCTGCTGTCACTGGGAGAGGACACCGCAAGATTGAACCCAAAGCTAAGCACTTCTCCCATTACAAGAAATATCAATCTAGTAGGCCAAACCAAACTGATAATTCGAAGAGACTTGCAAAGATAACAAATCATACATAACGAATTTAGAGGAGATTCAAATATTGTTCATAGATGATCTTGATCATAAACCCACAATTCATCGGATCTCGACAAACACACCGCAAAAAGAATTGCATCGAATAGATCTCCAAGAGAATCGAGGAGAACTTTGTATTGATATCCAAAGAGAGAGAAGAAGCCATCTAGCTAATAACTATGGACCCGAAGGTCTGTGGTAAACTACTCACACATCATCGGAGAGGCTATGGTGTTGATGTAGAAGCCCTCCGTGATCGATTCCCCCTCCGGCGGAGCGCCGGAAAAGGCCCCAAGATGGGATCTCACGGGTACAGAAGGTTGCGGCGGTGGAAATAGGGTTTCGTGGTGCTCCTGGATGTTTTTGGGGTATATGGATATATATAGGAGGAAGAAGTAGGTCGGTGGAGCTGCGAGGGGCCCACGAGGGTAGGGGGCGCGCCTCCCTGCCTCGTGGCTTCCTCGCTTATTTCTTGACATCCACTCCAAGTCCCCTGGATTACGTTTGTTCCAAAAATAACTCTCCCGAAGGTTTCATTCCATTTGATATTCCTTTTCTGCGAAACACGGAAATAGGCAAAAAAACAGCAATTTGCACTCGGCCTTCGGTTAATAGGTTAGTCCCAAAAATAATATAAAAGTGCTTAGTAAAGCCCATTAAACATCCAAAACAGATAATATAATATCATGGAACAATCAAAAATTATAGATACGTTGGAGACGTATCAGCTCCCCACCGGGAGTGAGTAATTCCATCGTAGGCTCGCTGGTCGGTGAGGAGTTGGATGAGATTCATCATGTAATCGAGTTAGTTGTGTTAAGGCTTGATCCCTAGTATCCACTATGTTCTAAGATTTATGTTGCTATGACTTTGCCATGCTTAATGCTTGTCACTTTGGGCCCGGGTGCCATGAACTCAGATCTGAACCGTTTATGTTATCACAATTATATCCATGTTCTAGATCCGGTCTTGCAAGTTATAGTCACCTACTACGTGTTATGATCCGGCAACCCCGGAGTGACAATAGTCGGGACCACTCCCGGTAATGACCGTAGGTTCAGGAGTTCATGTATTCACTATGTGTTAATGCTTTGTTCCGGTTCTATATCAAAAGGAGGCCTTAATATCCTTAGTTTCCAATTGGACCCCGCTGCCATGGGAGGGTAGGACAAAAGATGTCATGCAAGTTCTTTCCATAAGCACGTATGACTATTTACGGAATACATGCCTACATTATGTTGACGAACTAGAGCTAGTGCCATATCGCCCTAGGTTATAACTGTCTCATGATGAATATCATCCAACAAGTCATGGATCCAATGCCTACGAATTTATCCTATATTATTCTTGCTAAGTTACTACTATTATCATCACTGTTACACTTGCTACAAAATTACTGCTATCACTGTTACCGTTACTGCTATCACTACTATCAAAACTATCATATTACTTTGCTACTGATCACTTTGCTACAGATAATTAATCTCCAAGTGTGGTTGAATTGACAACTCAGCTGTTAATACCTTCAAATATTCTTTGGCTCCCCTTGTGTTGAAACTATAAATTTGGGTTAAAATACTCTACCCTCAAAAACTTTTGCGATCCCCTATACTTGTGGTTATTAGCAACACAATGAATAAACTATTTCTTTTCCTTTTTGTTTCTGTTTTTGTGTGTTCACACAATTATGCCTCTGTTATGATTGTGTGTTTTATGTTTTAATTAATGTTTGTGCCAAATAATGCCTTTAGAATGGTTTTGGGTGATAGGTAATTTGATCTTGTTGGAAAACAGAAACTTTTACGTCCAGTAGCAGGATTGTTAAAAATCACTGGAGTGACGAAAAACTCTGAATGTTTTACACAATATTGATATATTAATTGCCTACGCTTTCCTAATTTTTCAGAAGTTTTGGAGTTACAGAAGTATGAGTAAAATTCGAGTCTTTACAGACTATTCTGTTTTTGACAGATTCTGTTTTCATTGCATTGTGTGCTTATTTTGATGAATCTATGGACTATACCGGGGGGTTTTAGCCATGGTAAAGTTGGAATAAAGTAGGTATAATGCAATAACAAAATGTGAATGGGTTTGCAACAGTACTTAAAAGTGAGGATTGTTTTTCTTATACTAACGGATCTCACAAAGTTTTTTGTTATGTTTTGTGTGATTGAAGTTTTCAAGTTTTGGGTGAGATCACGATGGATAAAGGAATAAGGAATGAAAAGAGACTAAGTTTGGGGGTGCTTGTAACACCCCAAGGTAATATTCAAGGATAAGCAAGCAACTAAGCTTGGGGCGTAACAACCATTGATAATTTTACTTGGAGCTATATTTTTATTCGTCACATATCATGAGTTTTGCTTGGAGCGTCTTGTAGTTATGAGTCTTTGCTTGTTTTGCTTTTTAGTTTGTCACAATTATCCTTGCTGGACACACCTATTTGAGAGAGAGACATAATGATGCTATGATTTTTTAGAATTGCTCTATGTGCTTCACTTCAATTTTTTGAGCTATGGAATTGCTCTAGTGCTTCACTTATATCTTTTTTTAGCACGGTGGTGTTTTAATTTTGAAGAAATATACTCTCATGCTTCACTTAGATCAATTTGAGAGTTAGTATTTTTTTCAAAGAAATTCCCTCATGCTTCCCTTAGATCAATTTGAGAGTTAGTATTTTTTGGAAGAAATTCTCTCATGCTTCACTTATATTATTTTGAGAGATGAGGAAAATTATTTATGCTCATGTTCTTCACTTAAATTTGTTTGAGATCTTGTTATAAGCAATGGTAATATATGAAACTAGTCCCAAAGTGATAGATATCCAATAAGGATATAATAAAAACTTTCATGAAGATCATTGGATATTATAAACTTGATTCCTTGTAATAGTTTTTGAGATATGAAGATACTAATATGTGAGTCATGTTGGTGAGTAATTATGCTTTAGTAAGAATATTGGTGTTAAGGTTTGTGAATCCTTATGCAAGCACGAAAGTCAATAGTTATGCAATGAAATTACATCCTACTTGTGGTGCATTATTTAGTGTTAGTTAATAGTTATGTTTAATGCTCGTTTATGAGAGTTTTCATTTTTTGGTTGGTTGCTTCTCAATCTATTTGCCAGCCTTTCCTTGTACTAAGTGGGAATACTATTTGTGCATCCAAAATCTTTAAACCCAGTTTTGCCATATGAGTCCATCATACCTACCTATATGCGGTATTTCCATGCCATTCCAAGTAAATTTGTATGTGCCAACTCTAATTTTAAAAATGATTTTCCTTTTTGTGTGCTCGTACCGCTCATGAAGTGGCAGGGCCAATATTTTTCCTTGCTAGATGCCTTATTCTCAAGATGAGTGTTTATTCACTTGTCATTGCACGAGAGTGTGGCAAGGTAATAGGGATGCCCAGTCCCGAAATGAAAAAAAATTATGTTTTAAAATAATAAATTCATTGGAAAGTGTTGGTATGGAAGGCAACCATGGATACGGCTAGCCATGGATTGTGAATGAATGGTGGAAAGAGGAATAAAATTTATTTTATGTTTGGGAACCACCTATGATGTATCTAGCATGGAAAGTATTTGGGAATTCTCGGTCGTCTTCGTTGACGGGAAAAACATGCCTCTCAAAATATTTTATCTCTCAATTTAAGCTTTGAGCTCTGGCACCTCTACAAATCTCTGCTTCCCTCTGCGAAGAGCCTATCTGTTTACTTTATGCAATTTTTATTTTTATTTGAGTCTCCATCTTCTCTTATAAAGCACCAACTAGGGAGCACTATGATCATACTTGTGCATTGAATGTAGCTAGTATTCGAGTGTGTTTCATGAATGGATCAATTATTGAGCATGATGGGCTAGGGATAGATTTCTATAGTGTTGATATTTTGAAAGACATGGTTGCTTGTTGATATTCTTGAGTATTGATGTCATCATGTCAATTATAAACTATTGCATTGAATCATCTAAAAATCCAAATGTCCATGCTACAAAAGAAAAGAATATGTGATGAACAAGTTAGGCAACATTCCACATCAAAAATTCTACTTTTATCATTTACCTACTCGAGGACGAGAAGGAATTAAGCTTGGGGATGCTAATACGTCTCCAACGTATCTGTAATCTTTGATAGTTTCATGCTGTTATATTATCAATCTTGGATGTTTTACATTCATTTACTAGCAACTTTATATCATTTTTGGGACTAACCTATTGACATAGTGCCCGGTGCTAGTTGTTGTTTTTTGTTTTTTTACTTCGTAGAATATCCATATCAAATGGAATCCAAACACAGCAAAACTTTTTGAAGATTTTTTCTGCCCAGAAGAGATCCAGGGAGCCCAGGAGGTGTACCAGAGGAGGCCCATGGGACCCACAAGACACCAGGGCGCGCCAGAGGCCCCAGGCGCGCCCTGGTGCCTTATGGGGCCCACGGTGATCTTTTCCACCGCCTCTCAGCTCTATAAATATCCAGATATTCCGGAAACCATAGAGGAGTCGACGAAAAACAATTCCAGCCACCGCAAGTTCCAGAACCACGAGATCCAATCTAGAGCCCTTTTTCGACACCTTGCCGGAGGGGGAAACGATCACGGAGGGGTTCATCATCCTCATTGGTGCTCCTCCGATGATGCGTGAGTAGTTTATCACATGGCTAGGGGTTCGTAGGCTATAGCTAGATGGCTTGTTCTCTCTCTATGATCTTCAATACAATGTTCTCCTCGATGTTCTTGGAGATCTATTTGATGTAATGACTTTTTGCGGTGTGTTTGTTGGGATGCGATGAATTGCGAGTTTATGATCAGTTCTATCTATGAATATTATTTGAGTCTTGTCTAAACTCTTTTATGCATGATCTTTATAGCCATATATTTCTTCTCCGAAACTTTGGTTTGGTTTGGCCAACTAGATTGATTTTTCTTGCAATGGGAAGAGGTGCTTTGTGATGGGTCCGATCTTGCGGTGCTCAATCTCCGTGATAGAAGGAGAAGTGATAGGCATGTATCATTGCCATTAAGGATAAAAATATGGGGTCTATTCCTACATGAATAGATCTTGTCTACATCATGTCATCGTTCTTATTGCATTAGTCCATTTTCCCATGAACTTAATACACTAGACGCATGCTGGATAGCGGTTGATGTGTGGAGTAATAGTAGTAGATGCAAGCAGGAGTCGGTCTACTAATCTTGGACGTGATGCCTATATACATGATCATTGCTGATACGTCTCCAACGTATCTATAATTTTTGATTGTTCCATGCTATTATATTATCTGTTTTGGATGTTTAATGGGCTTTAATATGCTCTTTCATATTATTTTTGTGACTAACCTATTAACCAGAGGCCCAGTGCCAGTTTCTGTTTTTTTTGCCTATTTTAGAGTTTTGCAGAAAAGGAATACCAAAACGGAATGAAACCTTCGCGATGATCTTTCTTGGACCGAAAGCAATCCAGAAGACTTGGAGTCGAAGTCTAGAACACCATGAGGAAGCCACGAGGCAGGAGGGCGCGCCCCCACCCTCATGGGCCCCTCGTAGCTCCACCGACGTACTTCTTTCGCCTATATATACTCTTATACCCTAGAAACATCAAGGAGAGCCACGAAACCACTTTTCCACCGCCGCAACCTTCTGTACCCGTGAGATCCCATC
This sequence comes from Triticum aestivum, assembly GCF_018294505.1. Classification (NCBI taxonomy): domain Eukaryota; kingdom Viridiplantae; phylum Streptophyta; class Magnoliopsida; order Poales; family Poaceae; genus Triticum; species Triticum aestivum. The sequence goes on from NC_057796.1 coordinate 56,557,538, forward strand.
TTGGGGCCTTTTCCGGCGATCTGTCGGAGGGGGAATCGATCACGGAGGGCTTCTACGTCACCACCATTGCCTCTCCGATGAAGCGTGAGTAGTTTACCACATACCTTCGGGTCCATAGTTATTAGCTAGATGGCTTCTTCTTCTGTCTCTTTGATTCCCAATACAAAGTTCTCCTCGATGTTCTTGGAGATCTATTCGATGTAATACTCTTTTGTGGTGCGTTTACCGAGATCCGATGAATTGTGGATTTATGAACAAGATTATCTATGAATATTATTTGGTTCTTCTCTGAATTCTTATATGCATGATTTGATATCTTTGCAAGTCTTTTCGAATTATCGGTTTAGTTTGGCCTACTAGATTGATATTTCTTGCAATAGGAGAAGTGCTTAGCTTTGGGTTCAATCTTGCAGTGTCCTTTCCCAGTGACAGTTGGGGCAGCAAGGCACGTATTGTATTGTTGCCATCGAGGATAAAAAGATGGGGTTTATATCATATTGCTTGAGTTTATCCCTCTACATCATGTCATCTTGCTTAATGCGTTACTCCATTCTTATGAACTTAATACTCTAGATGAATGCTGGATAGCGGTCGATGTGTGGAGTAATAGTAGTAGATGCAGAATCGTTTCGGTCTACTTGACACGAACGTGATGCCTATATTCATGATCATTGCCTTAGATATCTTCCTAACTATGCGCTTTTCTATCAATTGCTCGGTAGTAATTTGTTCACCCACCGTAATACATGCTATCTTGAGAGAAGCCACTAGTGAAACCTATGACCCCCGGGTCCCTTTCCTATTATATTACATCTCTTTTATTTACATCGCATCTCGTTTACTATTTTTCAATCTTAACTTTCCAATCTATACAACAAAAATACCAAAAATATTTACTTTACTATCTCTATTAGATCTCACTTTTGCGAGTGCCGTGAAGGGATTGACAACCCCTTTATCGCGTTGGTTGCAAGGTTCTTGATTGTTTGTGCAGGTACTAGGTGACTTGTGCATTGTCTCCTACTGGATTGATACCTTGGTTCTCAAAACTGAGGGAAATACTTACGCTACTTTACTGCATCACCCTTTCCTCTTCAAGGGAAAACCAATGCATGCTCAAGAGGTAGCAAGAAGGATTTCTGGCGCCGTTGCCGGGGAGATCTACGCCAAGCCAAGACATACCAAGTACCCATCATAAACTCTCATCCCTCGCATTATATTATTCGCCATTCGCCTCTCGTTTTCCTCTCCCCCACTTCTAAAATGATTTTTGAAAACCTTTGCCTTTTATTCGCCTTCTTCCCGTATGTATCTTTGTTTGTGTTTCCACGTGCCTTCTATTTGCTTGCATCTTCGCTTGCTAAAAATCTATTGATATGGATCCACTTAAAGTGTTCTACTTGGATCATCTTCGATCCTTATGCGCTCGTGCTGAAACACCAACTAGCCTAGTTGATGGGAAATCTTTAGATGAGCATGCTCATTTTGTGTGTCACCGTTGTCTGAAAAAGGGAGACTCTTATGGGATCAAATAAATAGATTGTTGTTTTATGCTTGGAATCTTTGTGAAATTTATGATTTTACTTGTTGCTCTAAGAACCCTAAAAAACACCTCCCCTACCTATGTGAGTTTAATGATAATGAAATCTTATCTTCTTATGCAAAGGGTGTTTATAGTTACTACGATATCGAACAAATTGAAGAATTTGTTGCTTTTAAGGGTGCTTATGAAGTTGCTTCTTTGATTGAAAAGTATGATATTACTCTCTACGAATCTGAAAATTTTGACATACTTAAATATTGCTATGAAAACTATGCTCATAATGTCTATGTCAAAGAATTTATTGAAAGAATGACCGTTGCTTTGGAAGAAAATAATGATATGCATGAATCTATAGATAATTATGATTCCGATGATTTGATTGAAATATCCCTTGATGAACATGATGCTTGCTATTCTTGTGGCCATGATGCCAATATTTATGAAGATGAATTTGCTATAGTTCCTTATGTTAAACATGAGATCGTTCCTATTGCACCCATACTTGATAGTTCCTTTGATGAAAAGCATGATTGCAATGATGTTATTATAAATTCTCTTAATGTCAATTGTGTTAATGATATGCAAAACCTCAAGCTTGGGGATGCTAGTTTTGCTATGACTACTATTTGTTGCAATGATCATGATTGGGGTGATTCTTCTCATGATCTTGAAAATTTATTTAAGCCCCATGATGAATATGAGATTGATAATAATGTTTGCAATAATATTCAAAGTGGGTTTGGAAGAGTGTCAACTTTAGATCCCACATATTTGGAGAATGTTCAATCTTATGAAGTTTTTGATAAAAGTGGGTTTGGAGAGGTCATGCCTTTAGTTAATGTTAATCCCACTATTTTGGAAGAGTGTCGACTTTGCATACATGTGGATCGTGTTAAGAATATGTTTTGTGATATCTATATTGTTTAATTTGCTTATGATCCTACATGTAATTATTATGAGAGAGGAAAATATGGTTGTAGAAATTTTCATGTTACTAAATTACCTCTCGTTATGTTGAGATTGCTATTGTTTGTTTCCGCTTCCTTGCATATGCTAGTTTTTTCTTGCCTTGATAATTTGTTTGTATATAAGATGCCTATGCATAGGAAGTATGTTAGACTTAGATGTGTTTGTCACGTGTTTTATGATGCTCTCTTTGTGCTTCAATTCTTGTCTTTCATTTGAGCATCATCGAAATTATAAATTCCTAGCTAGGGGCGTTAAACAATAGCGCTTGTTGGGAGGCAACCCAATTTTATTTTTGTTCTTGCTTTTGGCTCCTGTTTAGTAATAAATAGTTCATCTAGCTTCTGTTCAGATGTGCTTTTATATTTTTATTAGTGTTTGTGCCAAGTAGAACCTTTGGGAAGACTTGGGTGAAGTCTTTGCGATCTTGCTGTAAAAAACAGAAACTTTTGCGCTCACGAGATTAGCTGTCATATTTTACTGGAGAGTGGTTTTAGGTTGATTATTTTTGCAGATGATTAATAGAAAAATTACTCACGTTCAAAAATTTATTTCAGAATTTTTGGAGTTACAGAAGTATTCAAAAGTTACAGATTGCTACAGACTGTTCTGTTTTTGACAGATTCTGTTTTTCGTGTGTTGTTTGCTTATTTTGATGAATCTATGAGTAGTATCGGGGGGTATGAACCATAAAGAAGTTGGAATACAGTAGGTTTAACACCAATATAAATAAAGAATGAGTTTATTACAGTACCTTAAAGTGGTGGTTTATTTTCTTATACTAACGGAGCTCATGAGATTTTCTGTTGAAGTTTTGTGTTGTGAAGTTTTCAAGTTTTTGGGTAAAGATTTGATGGATTTTGGACTAAGGAGTGGCAAGAGCCTAAGCTTGCGGATTCCCAAGGAACCCCAAGGTAAAATTCAAGGACAACCAAAATCCTAAGCTTGGGGATGCCCCGGAAGGCAACCCCTCTTTCGTCTCCGTCTATCGATAACTTTACTTGAGGCTATATTTTTATTCACCACATGATATGTGTTTTGCTTGGAGCGTCTTGTATGATTTGAGTCTTTGCTTTTTAGTTTACCACAATCATCCTTGCTGTACACACCATTTGGGAGAGACACACATGAATCAAAATTTATTATAATACTCTATGTGCTTCACTTATATCTTTTGAGCTAGATAATTTTGCTCTAGTGCTTCACTTATATCTTTTTAGAGCACGGTGGTGGTTCTATTTTATAGAAATTATTGATCTCTCGTGCTTCACTTATATTATTTTGAGAGTCTTTTATAACAGCATGGTAATTTGCTTTGGCTATAAAACTAGTCCTAATATGATGGGCATCCAAGATGGGTATAATAAAAACTTTCATATAAAGTGCGTAGAATACTATGAGAAGTTTGATTCTTTATGATTGTTTTGAGATATGAAGATGGTGATATTAGAGTCATGCTAGTAGAGTAGTTGTGAATTTGAGAGATACTTGTGTTAAAGTTTGTGATTCTCGTAGCATGCACGTATGGTGAACCGTTATGTGATGAAGTCGGAGCATGATTTGTTTTTTGATTGTCTTCCTTATGGGTGGCGGTCGGGGATGAGCGATGGTCTTTTCCTACCAATCTATCCCCCTAGGAGCATGCGCCTAGTACTTTGTTTCGATGACTTGTAGATTTTTGCAATAAGTATGTGAGTTCTTTATGACTAATGTTGAGTCCATGGATTATACGCACTCTCACCCTTCCGCCGTTGCTAGCCTCTCCAGTACCGCGCAACTTTCGGCGGTACCATAAACCCACCATTTACCTTCCTCAAAACAGCCACCATACCTACCTATTATGGCATTTCCATAGCCATTCCGAGATATATTGCCATGCAACTTTCCACCATCCCGTTTATTATGACACGCTCCACCATTGTCATATTGCTTTGCACGATCATGTAGTTGACATTGTATTTGTGGCAAAGCCACCATCCATAATTCTTTCATACATGTTACTCTTGATTCATTGCACATCCCGGTACACCACCGGAGGCATTTACATAGAGTCATATTTTGTTCTAAGTATTGAGTTGTAATTGTTGAGTTGTAAGTAAATAAAAGTGTGATGATCATCATTATTAGAGCATTGTCCCAGTGAGGAAAGGATGATGGAGACTATGATTCCCCCACAAGTCGGGATGAGACTCCGGACGAAAAATAAAAAAAGAGGCCATAAAAAAGAGAGAGAAAAGGCCCAAATAAAAAAATGAGAGAAAAAGAGAGAAGGGGCAATGCTACTATCCTTTTACCACACTTGTGCTTCAAAGTAGCACCATGATCTTCATGATAGAGAGTCTCCTATGTTGTCACTTTCATATACTAGTGGGAATTTTTCATTATAGAACTTGGCTTGTATATTCCAATGATGGTCTTCCTCAAATTGCCCTAGGTCTTCGTGAGCAAGCGAGTTGGATGCACACCCACTTAGTTTCTTTTTGAGCTTTTATACACTTATAGCTCTAGTGCATCCGTTGCATGGCAATCCCTACTCACTCACATTGATATCTATTGATGGGCATCTCCATAGCCCGTTGATACGCCTAGTTGATGCGAGACTATCTTCTCTATTTTGTCTTCTCCACAACCACCCCTCTATTCCACCTATAGTGCTATATCCATGGCTCACGCTCATGTATTGCGTGAAGATTGAAGAAGTTTGAGAACATCAAAAGTATGAAACAATTGCTTGGCTTGTCATCGGGGTTGTGCATGATTAAATATTTTGTGTGATGAAGATAGAGCATAGCCAGACTATATGATTTTGTAGGGATAGCTTTCTTCGGCCATGTTATTTTGAGAAGACATGATTGCTTTGTTAGTATGCTTAAAGTATTATTGTTTTTATGTCATTATTAAACTTTGTCTTGAATCTTTCAGATCTGAACATTCATGCCACAATACTGAAAATTACATTGATAATTATGTTAGGTAGCATTCCACATCAAAAATTCTGTTTTTATAGTTTACCTACTCGAGGACGAGCAGGAATTAAGCCTGGGGATGCCTGATACGTCTCCAACGTATCTATAATTTTTGATTGTTCCATGCTATTATATTATCTGCTTTGGATGTTTAATGGGATTTAATATGCTCTTTTATATTATTTTTGGGACTAACCTATTAACCGGAGGCCCAGTGCCAGTTTCTATTTTTTTGCCTATTTTAGAGTTCTGCAGAAAAGGAATACCAAACGGAGTCCAAACGGAATGAAACCTTCACGATAATCTTTCTTGGACCGAAAGCAATCCAGAAGACTTGGAGTTGAAGTCTGGAATGCCACGAGGAAGCCACGAGGCAGGAGGGCGCGCCCAGGGGGCAGGCGCGCCCCCACCCTCGTGGGCCCCTCGTAGCTCCACCGACGTACTTCTTTCGCCTATATATACTCTTATACCCTAGAAACATCAAGGAGAGCCACGAAACCACTTTTCCACCGCCGCAACCTTCTGTACCCGTGAGATCCCATCTTGGGGCCTTTTCCGGCAATCTGCCGGAGGAGGAATCGATCAGGGAGGGCTTCTACATCAACACCAACGCCTCTCCGATGAAGCGTGAGTAGTTTACACTACAAAAAAAAGACACAACCGTGACATTTTGGGCCGAACGAATTTTTTTCTGTCATACATATGACACTTCTATGACGATAATTGTGACAAAACCCGGTATAATGATAGATGTGGTGGGCTCCTACTTCTATGACAAAAAATCATGACAGAAAATGGGCTTTTCGTCCTGGGCGGGCCGGAGACGCAACTGCATGACATTCTTTGGGCCGTCCATGACGGAAAAAACCGTGGTAGAAGCGAGGGCGAGGAAAATTTCGGGGAGTTCCCGGTTACGGTGGGAGGTCGGGGGCCGAGTGATGCGCGTTTCTCTCGTACACGTACGCGCGTGTGTGCGAGGCGTTGGCTCTAACTGAACCCGAGCGAGGCGTTGGGCTCTAACTGAACCCGAGCGATTGCACTGCAGGCTACGCGTTACTGAACCCGAGCGATCGATCGATGGCTGTTAACTGAACCCGATCGAGCGATTCCTTCGCTACTGCTGCTAACTGAAGCCGATCGATGCTGCCTCTGGGATGAACAGTGGGCGTTGCGGGGGGGGGGGTGTTTGGATGAACAGTGAGCGGTGGCGTTGCCTCTGGATGAACAGGACCCCGTGGTGTGGTGGAGGGCTGGATGAACAGTAGACGGTGGAGGGGTGCCCGTGGAGGGGTGGTTGAACAGGACCCCGTGGTGTGGAGGGCTGGATGAACAGTAGACGGTGGAGGGGTGCCCGTGGAGGGGTGGTTGAACAGTAGCCGGTGGAGTAGCGCGCGGTGGAGGCTGGATGAACAGGAGCCCGTGGAGGCTGGAGGAGGTCGACGGTAGCCCGTGGAGGCTGGAGGAGGTCGACGGTGGAGATGAACAGTATCCCGTGGAGTCCCGTTTTGCGGTACGCCACACCCCTCCCGATGAACAGGACCCCCGTTTCGACCGTAGGAGGTCCGTTTCGTCCGTTTTGCGGTACGCCACACCCCTCCCGATCAACAGGACCCCCGTTTCGACCGTAGGAGGTCCGTTTCGTCCGTTTTGCGGTACGCCACACCCCTCCCGATCAACAGGACCCCCGTTTCGACCGTAGGAGGTCCGTTTCCTCCGTTTTGCGGTACGCCACACCCCTCCCGATCAACAGGACCCCGTTCCGAACGTAGGAGGTCCGTTTCCTCCGTTGTGCGGTACGCCAGGCCTCGTTTCCATCGCCTGTTCCGTCCAAGCCCTCCCGATGAACACGACCACGCATTCCGTTCCGACCCAGCCGGTTGGCTCCCACGCGTTCCGTTGCCTCCCGATGAACACGACGCATTCCGTTGCCTCCCCATGAACACGACGCATTCCGTTGCCTCCCCATGAACACGACGACGACGCTGTTTCTCCGTTCCGACCCAGCCATGTACACGAGCCCTGGCCGTACGTATGCGCGAGTAGGCGTTCGAGACCCCGCCCGTATGTACACATACGTGGCCGTATTTTCTTTCTTGCACCCTGGCCGCTGTACGTACGTGTACATGCTACGTGCGCGCCTCTACTACGACACGTACGCGCCTCTACTACGACACGTGCGCGCCTCTACATCCACCAGTATATATGTACGTACACGTTCGCGACCAGAATGACAACGCTACGTACGCTTCGACCAGGTGGGTCCCGACTGTCAGGCACTTCCTTGCCTGCGAAGATGTAGCTGGTGGGTCCCAGCAGTCAGGGGGGCGAATCGTTTTTTTTGCCCGGACGCACTTCCTTGCGTGCGAAGATGTAGCTGGTGGGTCCCAGCAGTCAGGGGGAAACGTTTTTTTCGCGAAATACAGTGGCCCGTCCGGTGGGTCCCAGCTGTCAGGTGGAGGAATCATTATTTTCCGCGTAATAAGGAGGCACTTCCTTGCTGCGGCCGTGGACCCAGCTGTCAGCCTCTCCACGTACAGTCCACGTCCGATGGAAGTCGTTCCTTGACCACGTTGACCACGCCGCGCCGAGAGCACCAGGGCGGTGGACGACGGCGAGGCCTAGGAAGGGGACGACGGGGAGCCGGGGAAGACGCGGCAGTGGAAGCCCGCGCGGAGAGGAGTACGAGGGTTCACTGGTTCGGCTGCGGTGTGAGGCTGCCGTCGCCGCAGGGCCTGGCCAGCGGTGGGAATAGTAGGGGCGGTGAGGCCTCCGCGGCAGCACAGCCGGCCACGGGAGGCAGGAGCATGCGGCACGACCGGCGCTGCTTTGGGCGGCTGGAGCAAGAAGACCAGAGGTTGAAGAAGCACTACGGCCGTTGGATGGACATCGTACGGTCACTGGAGCTAGAATCGTTCATATTGACTAAAGTTGACAAAGGCCCCCGTCCCAGTCAACTTAGTAGGCCCACAAGTCAGCCTCCCACCATGGTGGGTCCCAGCTAGCAGGGGGAGTATTCATTTTTTTGTGCGTAATAAGGAGGCACTTCCTTGCGTGCGAAGATATAGCTGGTGGGTCCGAGCTGTCAGCGGCGGTAACGTTTTTTTCGCGAAATACAGAGGCCCTTTCGGTGGGTCCCTGATGTCAGGTGGAGGAATCATTATTTTGCGCGTAATAAGGAGGCATTTCCTTGCGTGCGGCCGTGGACCCAGCTGTCGGCCTCTCCACGTACAGTCCACTTCAGATGCATGTCGGTCGTTGACCACGTTGACCAGGCCGCGCCGAGAGCACCAGGGCGGTGGACGACGGCGAGGCCTAGGAAGGGAACGACACGGAGGCAGGGAAGACTCGGCAGTTGTTTCCCACGCGGAGGGGAGTACGACTGTACGAGGGTTTACTGGTTCGTCTGCCGTCGCCGGAGAATAACAGCAGGTGTGGGTGAGTAGAGGGATGGCTAGGCCAGCGATGGGAGTACGGTGGGGCGGTGAGGCCTGCGCGGCAGCAGAGCCGGCCGCGGGGAGGAGGGAGCAGGCAGTCCCGCCGGCGCTTGTTTGAGCGGCTGGAGCAGGAAGAGCAGAGATTGAAGAAGCACGACGGCCGTTGGATGGCCATCCAACAGTCACTGCTTGTGCGTCAACCTTTTTTTAGGAAAGCCTCAAATCTGTGGAAAACAGCATACAGCCCATCTGCCATTATTTCTAATAATTTACAGCCCATTTGCTAATTATTAAGGTTTTTTTGGAGCCCATATTCTTTTTGTTAGCATTACAGCCCATATTGTGGCCACGGTTAAAAAATTATACGAAATTTTGCATATTTCGGTGCGGTCCGAACTGTTTTTAATCCCGAAATTTCGACTCACATTCAAACTGATTTTAAAAATAAATGTATATCAATATAAAATCCAACAAATTCTCCACGCATAAAAATTAATGTAATTTAAAATCTCGAAATGAAAAAAAAGATATTTGAAACTAATTGCCGGTTTGATGTGTTTTAAAAATGTACAGCCCATTTCTCATTACTGATGGGCCATTTTCTCGGCCAGCCGAATGAAAGCTCTCCTCGTCTTGAAAGATTTGCAGCCCAACAGGCCTGACAAAGCGACTTACTTGGCAAATCACAAAAAAACTGGGCTGTGGCCGTGGACCCAGCTGTCAGCCTCTCCACGTACAGTACTCTTCCGATGGAAGTCGTTCCTTGACCACGTTGACCACGCCGCGCGGAGAGCACCACGGCGGTGGACGACGGCGAGGCCTAGGAAGGGGACGACGCGGAGCCGGGGAAGACGCGGCAGTGGAAGCCCGCGCGGAGAGGAGTACGAGGGTTCACTGGTTCGGCTGCGGTGTGAGGCTGCCGTCGCCGCAGGGCCTGGCCAGCGGTGGGAATAGTAGGGGGCGGTGAGGCCTCCGCGGCAGCACAGCCGGCCACGGGAGGCAGGAGCATGCGGCACGACCGGCGCTGCTTTGGGCGGCTGGAGCAAGAAGACCAGAGGTTGAAGAAGCACTACGGCCGTTGGATGGACATCGTACGGTCACTGGAGCTAGAATCGTTCATATTGACTAAAGTTGACAAAGGCCCCCGTCCCAGTCAACTTAGTAGGCCCACAAGTCAGCCTCCCACCATGGTGGGTCCCAGCTAGCAGGGGGAGTATTCATTTTTTTGTGCGTAATAAGGAGGCACTTCCTTGCGTGCGAAGATATAGCTGGTGGGTCCGAGCTGTCAGCGGCGGTAACGTTTTTTTCGCGAAATACAGAGGCCCTTTCGGTGGGTCCCTGATGTCAGGTGGAGGAATCATTATTTTGCGCGTAATAAGGAGGCATTTCCTTGCGTGCGGCCGTGGACCCAGCTGTCGGCCTCTCCACGTACAGTCCACTTCAGATGCATGTCGGTCGTTGACCACGTTGACCAGGCCGCGCCGAGAGCACCAGGGCGGTGGACGACGGCGAGGCCTAGGAAGGGAACGACACGGAGGCAGGGAAGACTCGGCAGTTGTTTCCCACGCGGAGGGGAGTACGACTGTACGAGGGTTTACTGGTTCGTCTGCCGTCGCCGGAGAATAACAGCAGGTGTGGGTGAGTAGAGGGATGGCTAGGCCAGCGATGGGAGTACGGTGGGGCGGTGAGGCCTGCGCGGCAGCAGAGCCGGCCGCGGGGAGGAGGGAGCAGGCCTAGACGGGGCAGCCCAAAACCACGTCCAACACTTGCCAAAACTTCGTCCCTCGTTTTCTCTGTGTTTCGCACACTCGACATTGTGTGGGCATTTTGACTGTGCATCATATGAAGATGTGCTATGCATGAATGTTGATCAGCATGATGTTAACTGGCTGGTAGTTCCATTTTCGACCATGAATAAAACTTCCAACATGATGTTAACCCTGTTTGAAAAGGCCGTGTTAATATAAATGCTCTGCCTCTGAAAGTTGCAGTTTCTTATCTGAAACTGAACTTGCAGTTTCTTATCTGAAACTGAAACTTGCAGTTTCTTCTCTGAGAATCACATTGTCTGCACTTTTATACTCCTATGAAACTACATTTTTTAAGTGCTAAAAATAGATCTCTAGAATTCATAAAATACTTCATATGCTCAATACTGCAAATCTGAAATTCAAAAGACATTCATATCTGAAAGTACTCTCAAAATACACAACACAAAACACAATTCACAACCTGCAAATACTGACAACCCTAAGCTCCTCCTGACAATTCACAACCTGCCCGACTATTGGGCTGGGGGGGGCAGCCCCCTCCTATTCCTCGGCGGCAGACAGCCGCCCCGTGAGACGATGTGAACGGCGAGGGAGACGATGGCGGGGAAGCGTCGTCGGGCCAACTGCTTTTCTCCTCTTGCAGTTGGGTTCGGTCGACGAAGACTCCACCGGCTCGCTCTGGCAGGACACCCTCACAAACGGCACCCTGTAGATGCTCGATCCTTCAATCTCTGGTGGATGCTCCATCTGGGATCGATACTCCCACCACCGCTCCCTCACGATCGGATTCGGTGAATCTGTTTGCTCCATGGCCCAGAGGAGCAGCTCTATGTACTCCGGCGCGACTCCCTCCGGGAGTATCGCCGCCTTTTCGCTCTGTTGCAGATATTTGGCCATGGATGTCGCCGTCGCCGCTAGTTGGTCCTTGTTGTCAAACCAAGACTGTATCTCCAACATCCTAGCTAGCTTCACAGGGTCGCCGTCTGCGATCCTCACGTATCGGTTGTACTCCTCCATCGATCTACTTCTCCACAGCACCTTCACTCGCCGGCGGTGGTTTTTGAATGGAAGAGGAGAGGAGCAGCGCTGGTTTTGGATTAGAACGGGAGAGGAGCGACGCTGGTTTTGGACTGGAACAGGAGAGGAGGGGCGGTGGTTTTGAAATGGAAGAGGAGAGGAGCGGCGCTGCATTTAGATTGGAACAGGAGAGGAGCGGCGGTGGTTTAAGAGGAGAAGAGCGGAAGAGCGGCGCTGGTCTTGGAAGTATTTTTTTGTTGTTTTGCGTATTTTGGGTCAAAGTTTGACCACGTACTGTATTTGACAAGCAAAATGTGAATGCATGTCACCAAAAATTGTATCGTTTGGTTCGTATCTGAATGTACTTTCAAATTATATTATTTTTGCAACGTATAACATATATTTTATGTGCGAAAATCATGGTCAATTATGACCCAGAATAAAAGGGAGACTAGTTAATGTGGGGTCGCTTTCTTAATTGAAGGGTAAATTGATTTTGATTTTGATCCAGTCACAGCGCGCCGGCCCTCTCGTCCAATCCTAAATCGCTGCCGCACGCTCCTCTCCCTCTTCTCCATTGCAAAACCACCTCCTCTCCTCTCCATCATCTCCATTCCAAAACCACCGTCTCGCCTCTCCCTCTTCTGATCTTCTCCATTGCAAAACCACCTCCTCTCCTCTCCATCATCTCCATTCCAAAACCACCGTCTCGCCTCTCCCTCTTCTGATCTTCTCCATTGCAAAACCACCTCCTCTCCTCTCCATCATCTCCATTCCAAAACCACCGTCTCGCCTCTCCCTCTTCTCTATTGCAAGACCACCGTCTCTCCTCCCATCTTCCAAAGCTAGCACCGGACCACTCAGAAGGACATCTATGGAGAGGATGCAGCAGCGAATCAGGCAGATCGCCGGCGGCGACCAGGCAAAGTTAGCCAGGTTGAAGGAGATCCTTAGTTGGTTTGACAATGAGTGGGAGATTTCGAGGACGGTGCGGGCCATGTGGCAATGTATGCGAAAGAGCGAGACGGCGGCGATGAGGGCGGCGATGTACATGTACTCCTCGGCGGCAGTCACGCCGCAGTCCTCCGAGTTCATCGAGTATCTCCTCTGGGCGATGGAGCAGACAGATTCGCCCGAGGCGACAGTCAGGCGGAGGTGGTGGGCGTACAGGTCGAAGGTCGAGCACCCAGAGGATAACGAATCGATCGAGTATGGTGTGCCGTTCGTGAGGGTGCAGAGCCAGCCGGAGCCACAGGAGTATTCGTTCTCCCACCGCAAGAGGAGGCCGGATGGCGCGACGTCGCTTCCCCGCCGTTCTCCACGGTTCCCTCGACGCTCGCCTCGTTTCAACGGCGGCGGTAGGGTTTAAGGTAAGCTTCGCACTAACCTAATCTTCCACCTGCTCATGCTTACAATCAGTGTGACAGCTAATGAAAATCATGCTTACAATCAGTCTCCGAGTACTACGCCAATCACCCTAAAATAGCTCTGGACCTTTGGGTCAAAGTTGTGACACAGTGTACAAATAAAGAAAAATAGATTGGTGCTTCTTTCAGAAAAGAGTACTCCCTAGAAAACTGCCAATATAAGCTACTAGTATTTGGTTAGATGATTTGCTGCCGAGAAAGATCCGTCCACAGAGAGCGCCACACATCCCACTGGTGGTGGTGGATGCCAATGCGTGCATGCAGCATGGTTGGTGTCGGTAATTTTTACTTGGCACACCTCGCACTCTGCATATATGCCGGTTCCATACGTACATTTGTGCAGTTCCACCAAAATGCAGCTGAATAACCCTGTTTGCACAGATAATGAAAAAGCGTGATTACATTATAGTGGCACTAGTTGATGAAACACACAAAATAAATAGAAGAAAATATTGCGATAGTATCATAGTATGCCATGCTGCGAGGGCGAGATGGGCCCTGCGACGCCTCATACGGTACGCCTCATACTGGACATCGTCCCAAGTCTCCCAGATACACCTTCTGCCAGTGATGAACATCAGTGTACAGCGGTAGTACAAGGAGGCGCCTTGAGACATTCAAATCTCTATTTTTGTACATATCAACTAAAATTAAGCACCCCAGTTTGCAGAAACGCTTAAACATTAACAATGGGACTAGTTGATGAAACATACATTAACAAAGAGAAGCACTTTCTTTATCTACATTGGAAATGAAATGATAGAGATGACACTCGCTCTATTTTAACTGTATTATTACTTCATTTTATCAGTGACACTAGGGTCGAGCAGGTGGCAAACGAGGTGTACCGTGCGTCGCAAGGATGGAGGCCGGGGGTGCTTAGACTGGGATGCTGAAGCTGGCTCTTTCAGTCACCAACATGGATGATTCAATTCATGGGACCTTTTGGTGCAGTTCACCTAAAATGAAGCAATGTCCCGTGAGCTAGCAGCTTCTTCTTCAATTTTTTTAAGAAAAGGGCTCCAGCCCCGGTTCCATTTCCATCAGAAAACGAAACCCACAGAGCTTCTTCTTCATTAGTTGCAATAAAATTGAGCAACATCAAGGTTGGTTGTGAAGCTCCTGGAATGCTCAACTATAATTTGGATATCATTTGTGCAGTTCAACTAAGATCGAGCGTGAAATGTATATCTCTGTTTGCACAAAAAAGGTGGAAAGGAGGGTGACTAACAAGTGATGAAACATGCATCAAATGAAAAGAAGCATGTTCCTTATCTGAATGGCAATCCTACAAGGACAGTAGCAATTTCTAAAGCACTGGCATTGCTAGATATTAGTGTGGGCATTAGGATTAACTATGACAACCGTTAAATACGACATTACTTTGGGCACGGGAGAGTAGGCGGACCAGGACAGTTGCATTTCTAACGAAAAGAACCAACTTATCTTAATGGGAAATTTTAGCAGGACATGTAAAGAAGTGCCATTGATTCATATTACTGGAGGCATTACATTGAAAACAACATTGGTTTAACGTGTCCTTACTTTTAACAGTGCGACTGCTACATTTTACCAGTGGCATTACATAAGAGTGGCTCGGGGCAACAAACATCAGAACAGGATATCTGGGTTGGTCCCATTTTTGTTCGGTATAGCCACCTTATACTGTGTGAGGCTAGCAAATCTAGTGCTGGACTTACTCTGTTGACTTGTCCCCCAGTCCCCACTTTCTTTCCTTTTTCAACCAATAGATCGGGTTTATATTGAGTTTGTACTGCGTTTCCCTTTATTTCCCTATTAGACCTAGAGACCAGTTGGATAGCCAGTCTCTGCTACTTTTCGCCCCCATTATTTCCTCTTTCGACCAAGTCCTAGATTCAGGTAACAAATCCTCCCCACCCCCACCCCCTTTCTTCCTTGTTTGAACCAAGTAGTACTAGATTCGAGTGCATGAACTAGTTTTACCTCTTAAACGTAAAAAAATTAGGTGGTTTTCGAACAGCCGATCGATCCTATCTACGAGGGGGCCTGAGAAATAGTAAAAGATACAAATGCAGCGACGTCAGGAGCTCGGGAAGTAGAGCAAGGCCGGTTTCGAAGGAAGTTATACCTGATGGTCGCCGGGATGTCGCTAGGTGGGCGGCGGGAGGCCGGATCTGCCCACACTACGGCAGCGAGGAAGAAGGGGTCGGAGGCCCTCCCTCGCCAGCGGTGCTTGGGAGAGAACGGCAAGGCAGGCTGATCGGGACGCGCCCAGCAGTGGGTAAGAGCCGTCGCCGAGGACGACCGCGTGAACGTTGCACCTTCTCACCTTCCCCGGCGGAGAGGATCCGGCTGGATCTGTGACCAGCGGTGAGCAGAGAGAGAGAGAGTGTGGCCACCGCTGTCGTGTTTAGATCTGGAGAGGCCGAGACAGTGTGAAGAGAGCAACACTAGCAAGCAAGCGCGGAGGCTCCTGCCTATATAGTGGAGTAGTACTAGTTTTCTTTTGTCTACCGGAGCCGGCTTGACCTCGTCAATGACTGTCGAGAAGTCTTCATGCACGTGGCCCGGAGGCGCAGTTGTCGTCATTTTGATCTGAAGCGCCGGATTATAACATATAACACGAAAAAATGCCACATGACAAGAAATCATAACCTCACTGCCCAAAGGAGACAACATGAATCCCGACGGACAAACTAGACGAGGAACAAAGCTCAAATTAAAGATAAACTCGTAGAAAAGGGGTCCGTCGATAGATGTCCTAATTAACATAGCCGGCTTGACCTAGATGGCAGCCGAGTAGTCACTGTTCGTGCATGTGCCCCCAATGACTAGCCCAACTCAGTTGTCGCTGTTTAACCCTCGCAGTGATCCGAAGCACATGACACCTAATTTTGCGAGATGACAAGAAACCTTTTTTTAGATTTCTCACCACAACTACAGCCATGTACAACACAGCCTGCACGATATGTAGACGATAGCCAATCCAGGCGTGTCTGCTGGAGTCTGGTCACATGCATGGACGAACTGATCTTCCGTGTCTTGCAGGGATCGTCCAGGCACCAACGTAGTACAACACTTCTCTAGTACTATCGCTCGTCTCCCTCTTCTATTAAGTCACCCGACTTGCGGGGCCGGGGAGTGTGCCTATGGTCGGTTCTCAATTGCCGTCCCACATGTGTGTGCAAACGCAATATGACGCGCGTTCCATTCGGAGAGCAGCGTGCCAGACCGACCGACCGTCTGGGGTGCGACGCGAACGCGACGGGCGTGCTGTATACTCCGTACATGTGTACCGCCGTTTTCTAGACGCTTTGCTCCATGGCGCGGGCGCAATCCATGGATACAAAATTAGTATACTGTATACTATTTAAAAGTCGAGGGCGGGGCTTTTCCTGCGCGGTAGGCGGGGCAGTTCCGCCTAGTCGGTTCGACAGAGACG
Source organism: Triticum aestivum (assembly GCF_018294505.1). Lineage (NCBI taxonomy): Eukaryota > Viridiplantae > Streptophyta > Magnoliopsida > Poales > Poaceae > Triticum > Triticum aestivum. The sequence continues at coordinate 56,574,087 of NC_057796.1, forward strand.
CGAGAAGACGAGGGAGTAGGCTGCTGCAAACGTAGGGCTGTGTGATTTGACAGCGAGTTACTGCTGGACAGGTGGGGCCCCGTGATTTGACTTGCCATTATCATTTTAACTGCGGCGCTACGACCGGCGTGAGTCTCCCGATTCCTGACCACCTCCATACAGGTGCCTCTCCCAATGCTCCACCATGTAGTAGAGGCTGGCTCTTGCATGAGAGCCCACTTCTCCACTTTTTCCTTGCCTCTCTTTCCTCCACATATGCAAAAATGCCATGTAAAGCGCACTATTGTACTTACTTTTACTTGCTCCTACAGGTGCTTAAGCTTGCCACATAGGCATAAAGTCTGATGTGGCAAGTTAATCAAGAAGAGAGAGACTAGTTTGGTGACCCAAGGAAGAAACGGTGCTAAGCGCGTGTACCTAGGTGAAAAGACAATTTTGAGTCTATAGCTAATTAAATGAAGCAAACTTAGCAACACCATTTCATTGGAAGAGGTCACTCCTTGGCAAATGCAATAAATACTAGTACTCCCTGTGTCCCATAATATAAGAACGTTTTTGGCACTACACTAGTGTCAAAAACGTTCTTATATTATGGGACGGAGGGAGTACGAAGAAAGAGATAGAGAGGAGTAAAAAAATACACTTATAGCCAACCTTATAGCCAACCTTGTTGTAGTATGAGTGACTAAGTGATGACTATGTATGACATGCCAACATCAGATAGCCTAACGCACCGTGTTAAATCTCCAAGGGCGCGACCGCGCGAGCGACGCGACGGTCGTGGTAGGCGCGACCATGATACGGGCTGCTGGCAGCCCTTGGATCTGAGATCAAACGGTCGCATGCTAAGTTGCTGAAAATTTGCAGAATAACCCTCCAGGATAGGATATTCACCCATAGGTCTAGAATCACGCCATGCAACCGTTCGATCTCAGATCCAAGGGCTCTCGGAAGCCCGTATCATGGGAGAATGGAAAGCCACTACCCTGCCGTTCGCACGCTGGCAGTTCGCTCCTACTCGTCCCCGCACGTCCTTCAATACTACGGCGGTTCGCTCCTAGTCGTCCCGTCCATTCACATTACGGCAGTTCCACTAATCCTAACCCTCCTCCCAAATCCATGGCGTCCCAAATCTCCACGATCGGCGGTGAGTACAAGGTTAGAACCATCACCGGCGATGAGTTCGACGTCATCTACACCCGTTCTTCCGCGACGGTGAAAGGATGCCTTTCTCGCTTCAGACGCATGTTCGAAGACTCAGATGATGAGTGGGTCGCTGGGCTAGATGTTGAGTACACCACAGTCCTGGGACGAGAGAAGGATCTAAAGGACGAAGAGAGGAAGAAGCCCGCCGTGATCCAGGTTTGCGTGCATGACTTATGCTTGGTCTACCACATATGCCATGCCGACGTTGAGTGCCAGGATTTTAAGGACTTCCTCGAGAGCAACCTAGTCAAATTCGTTACTGTAGACTTTGGTAACGACAAAGAAGTCCTGCGTCGGATAGGCCTCGTTGTAGGCAACACCTTCGACCTCCAGAAGAATCGGCTGGTGTCCTCTCGTCAGCCTTCAATGCTGACCCTGGCAGGAGCCATGGTTCATCCTTCGTACGGTAAACTGGAGAAACCTCCATACACGTTTCATCGTCATGCATGGCAGCGGAATGTACTAGATATAGACCACATCCACTACGCTGCAATGGATGGCTACCTTTGCTTCAATATCTACAAGGGTTGGATGAAGAGCAACAGCCAAGTGTGCGGTTCAAGCAAAGAAGTATCGGCCAAGAGGAAGAGGGACAAGGACGAAGTCGAGGACGTGGACGAGGACTCCGAGTAAGGTGGCAGTGTCGTTGCTCATGGTGGTTCTAATGCAGTGTCTACCGGAATAGTTGCAAAGTTTAATTTCAGGTGTGCTTAATTTAATTTGAGGGGTGTGTTGTGCTGAGCCCCCAGCAGAACTATGTTATGTTTCTTCTCGTTACTTTAACTCTTCAGTACGTACATACTAGTATTTCTTACATTTCATCTTTTAGTTGGTATAGTACTACCACTCGTTTCTTCACATTATATACGTACAATATATATGGCCAACATCATATAGCCAGCAGTTTAGTTGTCAAAGAATTTCAGGGTGCTTAGTTTTGTCAAAGAATTCCAGGATGCTTAGAGGGTGCTTGGATCCAAGGGACTTATTTTAGTCTGACTAAAAATAGTCTCTTTAAGAGGCTAAAGTTCCAAGCACCCCTGACTAAAGAGGGGCTAAAACTAGTCTTGAGACTAAATTTTTTAGTCAGGGGTACCCCTACTAAAATGTGGATTAGTCCTCTCTCTACTCATTTAACTCCTCTCCTTTAACACAGGCGAGTTCTGGATTGGAGGGTTTGGAGGATAATAAATGCTCATTAACTTGATTTTAGCCTTTTTAGTATTTGGATCCAAGCATGGGTGAGGCTAGCATGTTTTAGTCCCACTACTTTTAGTCATGGGACTAAAACGTATCCAAGCACCCTCTTAGTTTTATTTGAGGGGTGGGTTGTGCTGGACACCATTATTGTGACTAGCCTTTTTAATAGTACTATATGCATAATTTGGCGACGAGCGCTCTCTATATGTACCACCTTTTTTTTAATTTCAAGTTTTGCTCCATGGCGCAATCCATCGATACTACTGCTGTACAAAAGTATACATTTTTTAAAAGGCTAGAGGGCGGGGCAGTCTAGCTTGGTCGGTTTCACGAGAGGCGAGGGCCTTTGTGATTTGACGGCTCATTACTGCTGGAAGGCGGGGCCTTGTGATTTGACTGCTCGTATAAATGCGCCGACGACCTGATCGAGGAGGAGCAAAGAACCGTGCGGTATACTCAAGTTTTCCACTGGAGTAGTACTGCGACGGAGGAGCACGAAACACGGCAGCCCAGTGCCATATGGCGATAAAAAATGATCTAATTTGCTAGTCATCTCATTGTTAGCATTGTTCTATTCATTCCCTCAAAAAAACATTGTTCTATTCATGCCTCGCAGAGAACGTGACACGTGCGGCGAAACACCCGAAGCAAAAGATGAAACACAGGAGCAAAAGAAGAAGGAAGATTATCACCCCAAATGATCTAATTCGCCGCGGAGTCGTAACTGCTTCTTCATCGCCTCCACGACCTCCATCTCCTTGCGCGTCTCCTCCGCCATCTTCTTCATTCTGTCCATGACGCGGGATTTCTCGACGCGAGCCTTCATCATCTGTTCCACGGCCGCATTACGTACCTTGACAGCAGCCGGGTGCTCGATGCGGAGCTTCGCCAACTCCTCCTTCTGTTCCATGACGAGGGCCTGCAGCATCTTCATCGAGGAACTACTATTCTCATGCAGCTTCTTCCAGCCGGCGTTCTTCTCCTTCAACAGGTCGATCTCGTGGCAGAGCTTCGCCTTGTCCTCCTGAAGTCGCAGGATTTCGCCGGTCGCCTTCTTCTCCGAGGCAATGCTCTTCTTCAGCAGCATCACCAAGCCGGCGGTCAACTCCCCCTGCTGATTGAGCTCAGCGGGCATGTCGTCGAGGCTCTCCTTCAGCAACTCCATCAAGCCTTGGATGAACTCCTTCTGCTTATTGAGCTGATCGGGCATGCCGTCGAGGGATAACGACTCCAGCTCCGCCGGCTCGGCATGTTCGCCTCCGCGGCTAGGGCGCTCCTGGGAGCCATCGCCTGCCCGTGAGAGATCTTTCGAGGTCTCTGCGTGGCGGCGAGCCCTCTTTTTTTTCCGCAGCCTTGGTTGCCGCTCCCTTGTTACGAGTAGTTCTCGACCTAGAGCTCTGCTCACCGGCCATGGCAACGACGGACGAAGAAGAAGCACTTATGAGGAGGAAAGGTAGAGTAATTTTCGGTTAGGTAGTTCCCCTTTTTATAACCTAAGTACTAGCACTAGTACTAATACCTGCATAGTGGGAACACGTTCAGGTTTGGTACGTACTAGTAGGTGTGAGCAGGCTTTCGAATGTGATGGGAACAAGGTAAAGATTAATTGATGGTTTTGGTTTCGAGGCCCGAAACGGCTCCCGATGAGTTTAGCGGAACATAAATTTCAAGTACTACACTGCTCAAATGCGTAAATATTATGTTACTGTCAAAAATTGGCACAAAATACGAAGGAGACCAATGGAAGTACTACTAGCAACCCACGATTTAACTACTCGCATGCGCGCAGTGGAGTAATAATGTCTTTCTTCCGCCCTCACGTCCACTCAATTTGCATGCGCTGTATTAATTGACCATCAATGAAGTGAACGACTTTACACGCGTCAAATTATCACATGGGGTGGATCTTGGTACAAAATTGCGTCCGCCCGTGTACCCGCGTGTGCGTGCGAGGGAATGAGTGCGTGCGTGGCGTGCGTGCACATCTTCGCTTCGTGCATGTACCGCCAGTATGGCTCAGGGAGGACGAGTACATTCTTCTGGAACCAGCAGCACGTCACTGTGATCAATCCACGCAAGGAGGTCGCGACAACGCCTCCACATGTGCCACGTGGCTTCATGAACTGTAAGAGAGACACTGTGTAGCGTGCCATTGGTATTCTAATTTACGTGTTTTGCACATACTCGAAGTACTAGTAAGGTACACGTGCATTGCACGCATCAGATTTTGCAACCAAATTATGAATAAATACCACACTATAGCATGTAAGCTCTGAGTCATATATGCCTGATGTAGCCCTTCGTTTAATTCTTATAGTTCATCTCATTCAAAATCAATTAGTTTTTATAAAAAAGCTAAGAACGCGGGAATAGGAAAAACATGGGATTATAGTGGAATGTCGTCTTGAATCCTACAGGATTGTACGAGTGTTTGATTGTGCATAGAAAAAACGCAGAATTCTTTCAAAGAGGTTTGAGTGGATGGGATGTTTCCTATGAAATCTAGTGCAAATGAATCATATGGAAAAATTCCTATGGTTTACAATCCTACGAATCAAACAACCAAGATAGGAAAAATTCCTAATGATTAGAATCCTCCAAAATTCCTTTGAGAATCCTTTGAATCAAAGAAGCCCTTAATCTATTTTATGATTCATGGAATTGTGCGTTGTAAAGCATAAAGTAAAAACAAATAATGGCAATTCAACTAGAAAAAAAGTTTGGGCAGTTATGATACGGAAGATTCTAGAACAAAAGAGAACCACTGTTGTTTTGAGGTTTGTGCATTATGCTTAAGTTCAACCATGGAGTCTGCTAGATTGTACATGTGGCAAAATCCGGTGGGGGGCTAGAAGATGGTGCGAGGGGCCGAGTGGAGGGAGACTATGAAGGAATGCACAAGTGCGAGATCGATATTTAGAGAGAGGGGGCGAACACGTGCGCTGTTGCGCGCAGTGGCGGAGCCATGAAAAATAAATGAGCTAGGGGGCCAAGCATTGCTAATCCTTTACGAGGAGGGTCAATTCATGAACTTAAACCATTTTTAGCAGCAATTGTCTAATGATCACATTCATATTAGCCTCGATATATAGTGATGTTAGGGGGGAGGGGGCAGGGCCCTTACTGCCCCCTGTCTTCGCCATTGTGCACGCGTCTGAGAGATGAAGCGGAAGGCATGGATGATGAGAGGGGGACGTTGGATATATAATTAATGTGGGTGTATTAGCTATATATGTTAATCCTATATAGAGAGGTATAGATTGATCGATGTGGACGTGGGAAAGAGGGTGAGACCTCACTGGATATATCGATTGATCGGTTTGTGTGGAAAACTATGAAAGACCTAGCTATATACACACATACATAGAGGAACATCGATCGTTGCGCATGCACGCGTGAGAGATAAAGAATGCCCGATATGATGGAGAGGGGGATGTGTGTGGGTGTGTGCCTTCATGGGAGACCGACCTGAAGAAAAAGATTGTATGCGTGCGATGGATAATGCCGACTGGTAGTGTGTGTGCATGCATGCACGAGAGAAAGTTAGTGGTACAATTATAAAGAGAAGACTACTGTGTGGGTGTAAAAGAATAGGTGAGGTCATAATCAATGTAAAGTTGAATTCAAATATTTGAATAAGAGATCCTGATGTTTGAAACCCATGCATGCATGAATATAACGGAGATCTGCGCGGTGTGGTTTGGAAACGAGCATGTTGTAATGTATACACATTGAACAAGGTCAGACTGATTTGAATTTGAGATACCGATGGCAGACATCATTTGGCCACGTCGCATCCGTGCATGGACACACTATTCTAATTGGAGATGATGGGCGGCTTTCGCATCACATATCTATATCTATACCCCTATATATATATTATATTTTATATTTTTTATATTGTGTGCGGGTAACTTTAACTTTGAAAGATGGTCGTTGGATGAGGCGAATCCGATGGTCCAAAGATGGCAAATTTGAGCACTACTGGCCGTTGGATATCATCTAGATTCCACCAGATTTCGCCACATGTATAATCTAGAAGACTCCATGGTTGAACTTAAGCATAATGCACAAACATCAAAACACAAGCACTTCTTATTTGTTCTAGAATCTTCCGTATCAGAATTGCCCAAATGTTTTTCTACATGATTTGCCATTATTTGTTTTTACTTTATGTCTTACGACGCACAATTCCATGAATCTTAAAATAGATTAGCTTTCTTATAAAAACTAGATGATTTTGAATGAAATGAACTATAAGAATTAAACGAACATCTACATCATGCATATATGACTCAAAGCTTGCATGCTATAATGTGGTATTTATTCATAATTTGGTTGCCAAATCTCATGCGTGCAATGCACGTGTACCTTACTCTAGTCTAAATGGTGTTTGTGTGTGTGTTGTGCGTGTTGAGGTGCAAATTGTCTTTTTTTGGGTACACGTTAAGCTTGTTCTTCCGAAATTTCAAGCCGCGCCTTGTTATGCCGAAAATTCAAGCTAGCGTCTCTGTCTATCGTGCTGCGAAACTCCCGCCTCTTCAACCCGCGCCTTGTTAGCCCGAAATATTTAAGATATATCTTTGTCTCGTTGTGCTCCGACAACTCCCTCCATCTCAACCCGCGCCTTGCTATTCCGAAATTACAACGCGCGCGAAAACTCCCACCTCCTGTGAAATCCCGACACGCGAAATGCCCGTGGTACCCCTGAACCGAAAGAACCGCCTCAAATCGGTGGGGGTACTTTCGTAACTTACCCCACATTTCGGACAAGCGCGTCTCTAAGCCATGGTTCCCCACTGCCATCCCATCCGCCCACCCATTCGTACACCGAGGCCGCGAAAACCCGCGACGAAACCCCACACCCTGCTCCGTCCGCCACCCAGCCGGAGCCTCTTCCCCGACGACGTCGTCCACAGCAACACCTCGACGTCCCTCATCCACCGTACCGGATGAGGATCCGTCGTCGATCTCATCGTCCCGCCGGTTCAGCCACCCCGTCCTCCACCTCCAAGGAGCTGCCCCGACGTTCCCCTCGTCTTTCGCGCCACCTCCATTCCCACACCGCCGTCTTCACCTGCACCACCGGAAGAGCATCATCATCACCGTTTCCTCGGATGAAGCTGCGGCCTAATCGGCGCCACCAAAGAGGTTGTACACTAATCGCCGCATTTTCTTCTTGATTCGATCTCACGGTGCTGCCGGCGCTCGGTCCCGAGCCGACACGGCGCGGCTCCATCCACGGCGGCGTCGCCGGCCACTTCCTCCACGGCGTCGCTCCCTCGGCGGCGACGTCCACATCAGTAGGAGCTGCTGCTGCTTTAGCTCTCGCTCGCGCTGCTGCTCTGCTCTTGCTCTCGGTCCCCTGCCTGGTCTGCTCTTGCTATTGCTCTTGCTCGCGCTGCTGCTCTCGCTCTTGCTCTTGCTTGCGATGCTGCTCCGATTTAGCTACACTTCAGTCGACTGAATCGACTTTTGGGTCAGTCGATTTTCAGGGGGTGGGGGGGCTCGCCGGGGTGAAGGAAGAACCAGCCGCAGCGGGGAGGGGGGCTCGCCGGAGAGGTACCCCACTATCTATCTTAGGGTTCAGGATGGGGGCGGTGGTCGCCGGCGGTGGCGGGGCGTTGGCGGGCGGTGGCGTGGGGATCGCCGGAGAAAAAGCTCGGCACGGGGGGGCCTAGAGGGATGGCCGGGGCGGCGGCGGACCGGCGGTGGGGAGTGTTTTCGGGGCGGGCGGGGCGGCGCACCGCCGGCCGCGGGCGGCGGGGGGCTGCTGTTTGGCCGGTGGTGGCTGGCGGCTCAGGGGGGTGGAGGTTGAAGATGAACCGCAGGCCCTTGATTTCGTATCCAACGGCTGCAAAATCGACTGACCAGAGATGAAAAAGTCAGTCGACCGACGTGTAGCCTCACCTTGCTAGTGCGTTCAGTTTCGACAGCAAAATTCAGTTTCGACAGCAAAATTCAGTTTCGACAGTTAAGTTCAGTTTCGACAGTTAAGTTCAGTTTCGACAGTTAAATTCAGTTTCGACAGTTAAGTTCAGAGATGAGCGGCTGATGTATTTTACATCTAGCACTTTGTGGTTATGTATTTTACGTCATGTATTGGAGATGCTATTAGAATTCCACTCAGGTTAACGTTGTTCGTTGTCTCTCTTGTCCTGCTTCAGCCTCGGCGTCGTACAACTCACCGGAGCTGCTCCAACGACGAAACCCTCCATCACAGCGGAGCAGTACCTCGGGCTCCATCTCCAGACGCCTAAGATCTTCTTCCCCTCCTCCGACAGCCAAGTCAGCCGGAGCATCCTCACCGGCCAACCCAATCACGCTGAGATCGACATGGCTTCGCCAAAGAGGTTGTACACTTGTTGCATCTCTTTTTTACTCTACATGTTATATATATTGTCCACTGAGCACTCGTAGTAACGGGAAATACGATTATTTTATCCTACTATATGACAAGCAGTGAGGTACCAGGCAACTTAGCTATCCGTGATGGACTCTCTTGAACGCCATCATTATTTATCTCTGCGCGTTTGAGCTGTGCATTTGTCGATGGGCCTGGGAGTTGAGCTAGTATGGCAGTGGCCTGGGTCCAAAGTAATAGAAGTAGCACAAAAACATTTTTTTAGTGTAGGATTTTCCTTGCTCAAGCCTGCCTACTAGAATCGCCAGTGCTTGAAAGGAAAAGTGAATGAAAAACATCGGAATTGGAAAGTTTCCTATGGTACTACTTTTCATGAATTTGGTGCAAAGGAATGGAGCAAAGGAAAACTGTAGGATTTGTTCCTTTAGTGTCTCCTTGAAAGAAAAACCGTAGGAATTCTAATTTCCACTTCTCCTCCTTTTCATATTCCTATTCATCAAGCACAAGACTAAGAGATAGTAGCATAATAGCATTATAACCGTACATTTTCTTGTGGTTTGACTTAATCTCACCATGCTTTTTTGCATCCTGTGATCTTCCAATTGTTGTGAATCAAACACCCAGATTGGCAGAAATCCTGTGTTTTTAAATTCTCTGTTTTGCACGTGCATTCCTATCCTATTCCTGTCTATTTCCTATCCCTGCATTGTTAGAATCCTCAAATTCAAACAAGCCCTTACTCAATTACTTCTGTTACAGATATGTGTCAAAGAAAACCTTGTGTGGTTTGTCCTGCTCCTGCGGCGCTGTGTTCCACCCCAGCTCAGCTGCTCCAACGACGGAAGGGTTCACCACAGCAGGGATCCGCTCTCCAGACTGTCTTTCGCCGCCTCAGATCTTCTTCCCCGCCGCCGGCAGCCACGGCAACTGCATTACCATCATCAACTGAGCAGATGACCTTGAGGACTACACGGGTCCGCAAGAGAGGTCGCACTCTTCCGTGTCTGCTTACGTTATGCGTCGCTTAATATGATGACATGCTACATTATCGTCGTGTTCACCTATTAGACTCCGAGTCAGGTCCAAACTAATGCTGAAACTTGAGTTTTTAAATGGTTGTGGGGTACATATTGGGGCAGCAATCAGTACTATCTGTCTACTATCTGGTTAATCTCCGGTGTCTACTATGAGTTTCATGTTGGGTGCAAACAAACATTAAAGGAGCCATTATCTGTATTTTTTAACTAAAGCTATTATCTGCCTGCTATCATTGGTTTTGGGTCTATCCACAGTTTGCTACCATCACTCTGGATTTGTGCATGCACTCCTTACATAATCTCACTATGTTTTATTCCTATGCATGCCAGTTATTGTACACAATGGAACTGATCATGTAGAGCAAAAGAGACGAGCCTTGCGTGGCAATAAAATTTCATGCAGACGTCGTTCCATGGTGGGCGCAAAGGCAGCCCCCCTCCACCCATTTCGGATCGTAATCAAGAGGAAGATAACTGTTCTGAGGGGGATTCAGAAGGAGAAGACCACTCCTATTTACCCCATGAGGTCTTCGCTCTAACTTGGCATGCTGATGTTGGTAATATCATGCATATGGTGCCTTGCATTGCTTACTGTATACATTAAAGATGTCATCTGCTTAGTTTAGACATGCTTTGTGTCAATGCCATCTGTTTAGTTTCTTTATCGTATATGTGAATCATGCAATGCCATCTTGTCTAGCCAGGCATCATATATGTGAATTTTGCAATGCCACCCTGGTTAGCCAGTCATCTTATATGTGAATTATATCATGCCATCATTTTTTTATTACGTGTTAAATTTGTCAACAATTTTAGTACATTCAATTACTCTTCCTGTGCATCAGCCATTCGGCACGGTCATGGAAAAATCTGGAGTGGAAACAAGGTCTTCAGAGCAGACAATGCTATCTGACGAAGCGCATGTCTTGCTGGTTACCGATAGCTCCTCAGAGGAGGATTCAGAGACAGATGACCAGTCATATTCCCCCCCCCGAGGTGCATGCCCTAACTTGGCAGGGTTATGTTGCTCATATCGTGCGTATGGTATCTTGCATTGCTATGTCATTTGCTTAGTTTAGACATGCTTTGTGTGAATGCCACCTGTTTAGTGTCTAATTACCATATATGTGAATTATGCAATGCCATCTTGTTGCAAGACATTATATATGTGAATTATGCAATGTTATCTTGTTGCAAGGCATTATGTATGTGAATTATGCAATGCCATGCTGTTTAGGCAAGCGTCATATATGTGAATTATATCATGCCGTCCTTTTTTTGTATTTCTCATTGCTTTTGTCGACAATGTTTGTATATTCAACTGCTCTTCCTGTGCATCAGCCATTTGAATTGGTGATGGAGAAATCTGGAGTGAAAACAAGGTCTTCAGAGCAGACAATGCTACCTGCTGAAGCAGATATCTTGCTGGTTACAGATAGCTCTTCAGAGGAGGATTCAGAGGCAGATGACCAGTCCTATTATCCCCCTGAGGTGTATGCTCAAACTTGGCAGGGTTATATTACTCATATAATGCATATGTTGTATTGCAATGCTTAGTTTTTACATCATATACACAATATTGAATGCCATCTCCTTAGTTGACACATCATATATGCGATTGCCCTCTGCTCACTTCCTTAGTATATAAATCATATATTTGAATTATGTCATGCCATGATGTTTACATAGACAGCATGTATCTGAATTATGGCATGCCAACCCATTTTCTAAAGACATAATATAGTTATATCATCTCATCCTGTTTACATAGTCATCATATTTTAAATTATGTCATTCTATCCGTGAATTATATCATGCCATCATGTTTCCATCGACGGCATGTTTGTGATTTATGGCATGCCAACCACTTTAATAGACACATCGTATAGTTATATCATGTCATCCTGTTTACATAGTCATCATATTTTGAAGTATGTCATTCTATCCTGTTTAGTTAGCCATCATACATGTGAAATTGTGTCATGCTATCCTGTTTAATTAGCCATCATATATGTGAAATTATGTCCTGCTATTCTGTTTGCTTAGACAACATAAATGTGAATTATTTCATGCCCTGTTTTCTTCCCTACTATCCATTGCACCTGTCTATCTTACAATGTCTGTACATTCAATTACTTTTCTTGTTTATCAGCCATTTCAATTGGAGGGAGTGATGGCAGTATCTGTGGGAGTAAAAACACGGTCTTCAGAAAAGATCGTGCTACCTGTCGATGCAGATAGAACCACGGTTGTACTTGCCCAAGAACCAGCCCCACCACACATAACCCACACTCATGCAGATTGTACCCCTACCCAGTTGGACAGAGAACCAGCTACACCCCTTCTAACCCCAACCCCAGCAGATAGACACCCAGTTCCCGTTGACACAGCACCGTCTCCACCACAGAGCACCCAAACACGAGCAGTTAGTAAGGCAACTGCAGTGCCCAAATCACGAGGACCACCACTCCGAACCCGAAGTCAACGCTTAAAGCAGAAGAAGAATTGTTCTCAGGTCAGGTTCCGTAGCTATGGTTCATACTACTTTGCTCTTGCATCACTGTATTTACTGATACCAACTAATTTCAAATTTGAAGGATGCAATTGAAACTCCAATGGCGCAACAGGTATGTTTTAAACCTGTTTCTTCAACGTGTTTGGCTGTTTGCTGTTGTAACTTGCTCTATGTTGATTTCAGTTTCAATTGAATAAACAGTTATGTTCTCATGCCATGCACATTACAAGTGTTGTTATTGCTGTGTAGTTTCCCACACTTATATTCTGTCTATGCTGCTTTGTCTTAAATAGATATGATTCGAACTGTATCTATCTTGATTTGGCAACATAAACTAGAATGATATAGACCATATAGTGACCATACTACATAGATATATGTTTGTTTCATGCTGTTATCCTGTCCACCTTACTACTGAACTGGTTTACCAAAATGAGTTTCATATACTACATTGTAAACCTGAGATGTGTTTGTTTGTTTCTCTTTTAGAACGCGGATAAAATATTGGAGAAGAGTACCCTGTTATGCAATGGTAAAGGAAGTAATGCAGATAAGGTTCAAGATAGTGAGACATCCCTGTTGGTCTCCAAGAAAGCTGATAGAAACTATATTCAAGACACTGAGACAACCCCAAAGTCCTGTCTTGATGTAGTGTTCGAGTTACTGGCTACCACTGCTGGCACCAGCTCTTCGAACTCGTTGCCTGAATCAGTTCGGCTTCTTGAGTCTCAACTTCAAGTTGAAAGACTGTTGGGGAACGTAGCAATAATTCAAAATTTTCCTACGTGTCACCAAGATCAATCTAGGAGATGCTAGCAACGAGAGAGAGGGAGTGCATCTTCATACCCTTGAAGATCGCTAAGCGGAAGCGTTACAAGAACGCGGTTGATGGAGTCGTACTCGCGGCGATTCAAATCGCAGAAGATCCGATCTAGCGCCGGACGGCGCCTCCGCGTTCAACACACGTACAGCCCGGGGACGTCTCCTCCTTCTTGATCCAGCAAGGGGAGAGGAGAAGTTGAGGGAGAACTCCAGCAGCACGACGGCGTGGTGGCAATGGAGCTCGTGGTTCTCCGGCAGAGCTTCGCTAAGCACTACGGAGGAGCAGGAGGAGTTGGAGGAGGAGAGGGCTGCGCCAGGCCAGGGTGTGCGGCTGCCCTCCCACCCCCTCACTATATATAGTGGGAAGGGGAGAGGGGCCGGCCCCTCTAGATGGATCTAGAGGAGGAGGCGGCGGCCAGGGGAAACCCTAGATGGGTTTGGGCGCCCCACCCCCTAGGAAACTTGCCCCCCAAGCCGGGAGGGGCGGCTGCCCTAGGGGTGGCGCCCCCACCTCTCCTGGTTACGTGAGAGGGGTTGGGAGGGGCGCACAGCCCCTTAGTGGGCTGGTTTTCCCCTTCCCCTTGGCCCATAAGGCCCCCAAACGCTTGTCGGGGCCTCCGAAACCCCTTTCGGACATGCTGGCCATAGCCTGGTACCCCGGAACAATTCCGGACTCCAATACCCTTCATCCAATATACCGATCTTCACCTCCGGACCATTCCGGAGCTCCTCGTCATGTCCGGGATCTCATCCGGGACTCCGAACAACCTTCGGTAACCACATACTATTTCCCATAACAACTCTAGCGTCACCGAACCTTAAGTGTGTAGACCCTACGGGTTCGGGAACCATGCAGACATGACCGAGACACCTCTCCGGCCAATAACCAACAGCGGGATCTGGATACCCATATTGGCTCCCACATGTTCCACGATGATCTCATCGGATGAACCACGATGTCGGGGATTCAATCAATCCCGTATACAATTCCCTTTGTCTATCGATATGTTACTTGCCTGAGATTCGATCGTCGGTATCCCTATACCTTGTTCAATCTCGTTACCGGCAAGTCTCTTTACTCGTTCTGTAATGCATGATCCCGTGGCTAACTCATTAGTCACATTGAGCTCATTATGATGATGCATTACCGAGTGGGCCCAGAGATACCTCTTCGTCATACGGAGTGACAAATCCCAGTCTCGATTCGTGCCAACCCAATAGACACTTTCGGAGATACCTGTAGTGCACCTTTATAGCCACCCAGTTACGTTGTGACGTTTGGTACACCCAAAGCATTCCTACGGTATCCGGGAGTTGCACAATCTCATGGTCTAAGGAAACGATACTTGACATTAGAAAAGCTCTTAGCAAACGAACTACACGATCTTGTGCTATGCTTAGGATTGGGTCTTGTCCATCACATCATTCTCCTAATGATGTGATCCCGTTATCAATGACATCCAATGTCCATGGTCAGGAAACCATAACCATCTATTGATCAACGAGCTAGTCAACTAGAGGCTTACTAGGCACATGTTGTGGTCTATGTATTCACACATGTATTACGGCTTCCGGTTAATACAATTATAGCATGCACAATAGACAATTATCATGAACAAGGAAATACAATAATAACCATTTTATTATTGCCTCTAGGGCATATTTCCAACACTCTCCCACTTGCACTAGAGTCAATAATCTAGTTCACATCACTAAGTGATTGTAATGAATCCAACACCCATGGGGTTTGTTCATATATCGCTTGTGAGAGAGGTTATTAGTCAACGGGTCTGAACCTTTCAGATCCGTGTGTGCCTTACAAATCTCTTTGTCATCTTGTAGATGCAGCTACCACGCGCTACTTGGAGCTATTCCAAATAACTACTCTACTGTACGAATCCAGTTTACTACTCAGAGTCATCCGGATTAGTGTCAAAGTTTGCATCGACGTAACCCTTTACGACGAACTCTTTTACCACCTCCATAATCGAGAAAATTCCTTAGTCCACTAGTTATTAAGGATAAGTTCGACCGCTGTCATGTGATCCATTCCTGGATCACTCTTGTACCCCTTGACTGACTCATGGCAAGGCACACTTCAGGTGCAGTACACAGCATAGCATACTGTAGAGCCTACGTTTAAAGCATAGGGGACGACCTTCGTCCTTTCTCTCTCTTCTGCCGTGGTCATGTTTTGAGTCTTACTCAACACTCACACCTTGTAACACAGCCAAGAACTCCTTCTTTGCTGATCTATTTTGAACTCCTTCAAAATCTTGTCACGGTATGTATTCATTTGAAAGTACTATTAAGCGTTTTTTATCTATCCTTATAGATCTTGATGCTCAATGTTCAAGTAGCTTAATCCAGGTTTTCCATTGAAAAACACTTTTCAAATAACCTTGTATGCTTTCCAGAAATTCTACATCATTTCTGATCAACAATATGTTAACAACATATACTCATCAAAAGTTCTATAGTGCTCCCACTCACTTCTTTGGAAATACAAGTTTCTCATAAACTTTGTATAAACCCAAAATCTTTGATCATCTCATCAAAGCGTACATTCCAACTCCGAGATGCTTACTCCAGTCCTTAGAAGGATTGCTGGAGCTTTGCATACTTGTTAGCATCTTTCAGGATTGACAAAACCTTCTGGTTGTATCACATACAACCTTTCCTCAAGAAAATCGTCGAGGAAACAATGTTTTGACATCCTATCTGCAAGATTTCATAAATAATGCAGTAACTGCTAATATAATTCCAACAGACTCTTAGCATCGCTACGAGTGAGAAAGTCTCATCGTAGTCAACTCCTTGAACTTGTCGGAAAACATCTTAACGACAAGTCGAGCTTTCTTAATGGTGACACTTACCATCATTGTCCGTCTTCCTTTTAAAATCCATCTGCACCCAACAGCCTTACGACCATCAAGTAGTTCTTCCAAAGTCTATACTTTGTTTTATACATGGATCCTCTCTCGGATTTTATGGCCTCGAGCCATTCGTCGGAATCCGGGCCCACCATCGCTTCTCCATAGCTCGTAGGTTCATTGTTGTCTAGCAACATGACTTCCAAGACAGGATTACGTACCACTCTGAAGTAGTACGCATCCTTGTCGACCTACGAGGTTTGGTAGTGACTTGATCCGAAGTTTCATGATCACTATCATAAGCTTCCACTTCAATTGGTGTAGGTGCCACAGGAACAACTTCCTGTGCCCTGCTACACACTAGTTGAAGTGACGGTTCAATAACCTCATCAAGTCTCCACCATCCTCCCACTCAATTCTTTCGAGAGAAACTTTTCCTCGAGAAAGGACCCGTTTCTAGAAACAATCACTTTTGCTTCCAGATCTGAAATAGGAGGTATACCCAACTGTTTTGGGTATTCTATGAAGATGCATTTATCCGCTTTGGGTTCGAGCTTATCAGCCTGAAACTTTTTCACATAAGCGTCGCAGCCCCAAACTTTTAAGAAACGACAGCTTAGGTTTCTCTAAACCATAGTTCATACGGTGTCGTCTCAACGGAATTGCGTGGTGCCCTATTTAAAGTGAATGCGGTTGTCTCTAATGCCTAACCCATAAACGATAGTGGTAATTCGATAAGAGACATCATGGTATGCACCATATCCAATAGGGTGCAGTTATGATGTTCGGACACACCATCACACTATGGTGTTCCAGGCGGTATTAGTTGTGAAACAATTTCCACAATGTCTTAATTGTGTGCCAAACTCGTAACTCAGATATTCATCTCTATGATCATATCACAGACATTTTATCCTCTTGTCACGACGATCTTCACTTCACTCTGAAATTACTTGAACCTTTCAATAATTCAGACTTGTGTTTCATCAAGTAAATATACTCAGCATCTACTCAAATCATCTGCGAAGTAAGAACATAACGATATCCACTACATTCCTCAGCACTCATTGGACTGCACACATCAAAATGTATTACTTCCAACAAGTTGCTTTCTTGTTCCATCTTACTGAAAACGAGGCCTTTCAGTTATCTTGCCCATGTGTTATGATTTGCATGTCTCAAGTGATTCAAAATCAAGTGAGTCCAAACGATCCATCTGTATGGAGTTTCTTCATGCATATGTACTAATAGACATGGTTCGCATGTCTCAATCTTTTCAAAAACGAGTGAGTCCAAAGATCCATCAACATGGAGCTTCTTCAAGCGTTTTATACCAATATGACTCAAGTGGCAGTGCCACAAGTATGTGGTACTATCATTACTATCTTATATCTTTTGGCATGAACATGTGTATCACTACGATCGAGATTCAATAAACCATTCATTTTAGGTGCAAGACCATTGAAGGTATTATTCAAATAGACAGAGTAACCATTATTCTCCTTAAATGAATAACCGTATTGCGATAAACATAATCCAATCATGTCTATGCTCAACGCAAACACCAAATAACAATTATTTAGGTTTAAGACCAATCTCGATGGTAGAGGGAGCATGCGACGCTTGATCACATCAACCTTGGAAACACTTCCAACACATATCGTCATCTCACCTTTAGCTAGTCTCCGTTTATTCCGTAGCCTTTTATTTCGAGTTACCAACACTTAGCAACCGAACCGGTATCTAATACCCTGGTGCTACTAGGAGTACTAGTAAAGTACACATTAATATAATGTATATCCAATATACTTCTGTCGACCTTGCCTGCCTTCTCATCTACCAAGTATCTAGGGTAGTTCTGCTTCAGTGACTGTTCCCCTTATTACAGAAGCACTTAGTCTCGGGTTTGGGTTCAACCTTGGGTTTCTTCACTAGAGCACCAACTGATTTGCCGTTTCATGAAGTATCCCTTCTTTCCCTTGCCCTTCTTGAAACTAGTGGTTTTACTAACCATCAACAATTGATGCTCCTACTTGATTTCTACTTTCGCGGTGTCAAACATCGCGAGTTGCTCAAGGATCATCATGTCTATCCCTGATATGTTATAGTTCATCACGAAGCTCTAATAGCTTGGTGGCAGTGACTATGGAGAACCATCACTATATCATCTGGAAGATTAACTCCCACTCAATTCAAGCGATTGTAGTACTCAGACAATCTAAGCACATGCTCAACGATTGAGCTTTTCTCCCTTAGTTTGCAGGCTTAAGAAACTTGTCAGAGGTCTCATACCTCTTGACGTGGGCACTAGTCTGAAATCCCAATTTCAGTCTTTGGAACATCTCATATGTTCTGCGACATTTCAAAAACGTCTTTGGTGCCACAATTTTAAACCGTTAGCATTACGCACTGAACTATCACATAGTCATCAAAACGTGTATGTCAGATGTTTCGCAACATCTACAGATGACGCCCGAGGTTCAGCACACCGAGCGGTGCATTAAGGACATAAGCCTTCTGTGCAGCAATGAGGACAATCCTCAGTATACGGACCTAGTCCGCATAATTGCTACTGTCAACTTTCAACTAAATTTTCTCTAGGAACATATCTTAAACAGTAGAACTAAAGCGTAAGCTATGACATAATTTGCAAAGACCTTTTGACTATGTTCATGACAATTAAGTTCATCTGATTATTTAATGAACTCCCACTTAGATAGACATCCCTCTAGTCATCTAAGTGATACATGATCCGAATCGACTAGACCGTGTCCGATCATCACGTGAGACAGACTAGTCATCAACGGTGAACATCTCCATGTTGATCGTATCTACTATACGACTCATGTTCGACCTTTCGGTCTCTTGTGTTCCGAGGCCATGTCTGTACATGCTAGGCTCGTCAAGTCAACCTAAGTGTTTCACATGTGTAAATCTGGCTTACACCCGTTGTATGCGAACGTTAGAATCTATCACACCCGATCATCACGTGGTGCTTCGAAACAACGAACCTTCGCAACGGTGCATAGTTAGGGGGAACACATCTCTTGAAATTTTCGTGAGGGATCATCCTATTTATGCTACCGTCGTTCTAAGCAAATAAGATGTAAACATGACAAACATCACATGCAAATCATAAAGTGACATGATATGGCCAATATCATCTTGCGCCTTTGATCTCCACCTTCGAGGCGCGGTATGATCACCTTCATCACCGGCATGACACCATGATCTCCATCATCATGATCTCCATCATCATGATCTCCATCATCCTGTCTTCATGAAGTTGTCTCGCCAACTATTACTTCTACTACTATGGCTAACGGTTAGCAATAAAGTAAAGTAATTACATGGCGTTTTTCATTGACACGCAGGTCATACAATAAATTAAGACAACTCCTATGGCTCCTGCCGGTTGTCATACTCATCGACATCCAAGTCGTGATTCCTATTACAAGAACATGATCAGTCTCATACATCACATATATATAATTCACCACATCCTTTTGGCCATATCACATCACATAGCATACCCTGCAAAACAAGTTAGACGTCCTCTAATTGTTGTTTCATGTTTTACGTGGCTGCTATGGGATTCTAGCAAGAACGTTTCTTACCTACGCAAAAGCCACAACGGTGATATGCCAATTGCTATTTACCCTTCATAAGGACCCTCTTCATCGAATCTGATCCGACTAAAGTGGGAGAGACAGACACCCGCTAGCCACCATATGCATCAAGTGCATGTCAGTCGGTGGAACCTGTCTCACGTAAGAGTACGTGTAAGGTCGGTCCGAGCCGCTTCATCCCACAATGCCGCCGAATCAAGATAAGACTAGTAACGGCAAGCAAATTGAACAAATCATCGCCCACAACTAATTTGTGTTCTACTCGTGCATAGAATCTACGCATAGACCTAGCTCATGATGCCACTGTTGGGGAACGTAGCAATAATTCAAAATTTTCCTACGTGTCACCAAGATCAATCTAGGAGATGCTAGCAACGAGAGAGAGGGAGTGCATCTTCATACCCTTGAAGATCGCTAAGCGGAAGCGTTACAAGAACGCGGTTGATGGAGTCGTACTCGCGGCGATTCAAATCGCAGAAGATCCGATCTAGCGCCGAACGGACGGCGCCTCCGCGTTCAACACACGTACAGCCCGGGGACGTCTCCTCCTTCTTGATCCAGCAAGGGGAGAGGAGAAGTTGAGGGAGAACTCAAGCAGCACGACGGCGTGGTGGCAATGGAGCTCGTGGTTCTCCGGCAGAGCTTCGCTAAGCACTACGGAGGAGCAGGAGGAGTTGGAGGAGGAGAGGGCTGCGCCAGGCCAGGGTGTGCGGCTGCCCTCCCACCCCCTCACTATATATAGGGGGAAGGGGAGAGGGGGCCGGCCCCTCTAGATGGATCTAGAGGAGGAGGCGGTGGCCAGGGGAAATCCTAGATGGGTTTGGGCGCCCCACCCCCTAGGAAACTTGCCCCCCAAGCCGGGAGGGGCGGCTGCCCTAGGGGTGGCGCCCCCACCTCTCCTGGTTACGTGAGAGGGGTTGGGAGGGGCGCACAGCCCCTTAGTGGGCTGGTTTTCCCCTTCCCCTTGGCCCATAAGGCCCCCAAACGCTTGCCGG
The DNA here is from genome assembly GCF_018294505.1 of Triticum aestivum. NCBI lineage: Eukaryota > Viridiplantae > Streptophyta > Magnoliopsida > Poales > Poaceae > Triticum > Triticum aestivum. Next base: position 56,594,728 of record NC_057796.1, read on the forward strand.
GGCCTCCGAAACCCCTTTCGGACATGCTGGCCATAGCCTGGTACCCCGGAACAATTCCGGACTCCAATACCCTTCGTCCAATATACCGATCTTCACCTCCGGACCATTCCGGAGCTCCTCGTCATGTCCGGGATCTCATCCGGGACTCCGAACAACCTTCGGTAACCACATACTATTTCCGATAACAACTCTAGCGTCACCGAACCTTAAGTGTGTAGACCCTACGGGTTCGGGAACCATGCAGACATGACCAAGACACCTCTCCAGCCAATAACCAACAACGGGATCTGGATACCCATATTGGCTCCCACATGTTCCACGATGATCTCATCGGATGAACCACGATGTCGGGGATTCAATCAGTCCCGTATACAATTCCCTTTGTCTATCAGTATGTTACTTGCCTGAGATTCGATCGTCGGTATCCCTATACCTTGTTCAATCTCGTTACCGGCAAGTCTCTTTACTCGTTCTATAATGCATGATCCCGTGGCTAACTCATTAGTCACATTGAGCTCATTATGATGATGCATTACCGAGTGGGCCCAGAGATACCTCTCCGTCATACGGAGTGACAAATCCCAGTCTCGATTCGTGCCAACCCAACAGACACTTTCGGAGATACCTGTAGTGCACCTTTATAGCCACCCAGTTACGTTGTGACGTTTGGTACACCCAAAGCATTCCTACGGTATCCGGGAGTTGCACAATCTCATGGTCTAAGGAAACGATACTTGACATTAGAAAAGCTCTTAGCAAACGAACTACACGATCTTGTGCTATGCTTAGGATTGGGTCTTGTCCATCACATCATTCTCCTAATGATGTGATCCCGTTATCAATGACATCCAATGTCCATGGTCAGGAAACCATAACCATCTATTGATCAACGAGCTAGTCAACTAGAGGCTTACTAGGCACATGTTGTGGTCTATGTATTCACACATGTATTACGGCTTCCGGTTAATACAATTATAGCATGCACAATAGACAATTATCATGAACAAGGAAATACAATAATAACCATTTTATTATTGCCTCTAGGGCATATTTCCAACAAAGACATCGATCAGATGTTATGCAACAGGAAGCCGAAGGACTGAGGAAGTCCCTGCAGAATTCAGATGCATACTTTCTGGTGCAACAGCAAGCGCTGGAGGACTTAAGCGCCAAACAAGAGAAAGTTAATAAGCTTGCTAAGCATCTTGCCAGCATTATGGGTATAACACCCCCGATGCGGCTATATCTCCCACGTGTCGAGGCACGACTTGGAGGCATAACCGCATGGTGGTTTTGTCGCAAGAAGGGTCATCTTCACACAATCCCATGTAATGAACAAGAATGGGATAAAGAGTTGGCTTACAATCGCCACTTCACACAATACATACATAAAATCATACATCATTCAAGATACACACATAGACCGACTACGGTCAAAACCAAATACAAAGAAGACAACCCCAAATGCTAGATCCCTGATCGTCCCAACTAGGCACCACTACTGATCAACATGAAAAGAAACAACACAACGAACAAGATCTTCATCGAGCTCCCACTTGAGCTCAGTTGCGTCACCGACACTGGTATCATTGGCACCTGCAACTGTTTGGAAGTATCTGTGAGTCATGAGGACTCAGCAATCTCACACCCGCGAGAGCAAGACTATTTAAGCTTATAGGAAAGGATGGGGTAATGAGGTGGATCTGCAGCAAGCACTAGCATATATGGTGGCTAACATACGCAAATATGAGCGAGAAGTGAAACAACGGAATGGTCGTCAAATAGTAATGATCAAGAAGTGATCCTGAACTCCTACTTACGTCAAACATAACCCAAAAGCCGTGTTCACTTCTCGGACTCCGCCGAAAAGAAACCATCACGGCTACACACACGGTTGATGCATTTTAATTAAGTCGAGTGTCAAGTTCTCTACAACCGGACATTAACAAATTCCCATCTGCCACATAACCGTGGGCACGGCTTTCGAAAGATAATTCCCTGCAGGGGTGTCCCAACTTAGCCCATTATAAGCTCTCACGGTCAATGAAGGATAAACCTTCTCCCGGGAAGACCCGATCAGTCTCGGAATCCCGGTTTACAAGACATTTTGACAATGGCAAAACAAGACCAGCAAAGCCGCCCGATGTGCCGACAAATCCTGATAGGAGCTGCACATATCTCGTTCTCAGGGCAACACCGGATGAGACTAGCTACGAGTAAAACCAGCTCTCAAGTTTCCCCAAGGTGGCCCCGCAGGCAGCTCAGTTCGGACCAACACTCGAAGGAGCACTGGCCCGGGGGGGTCTAAAATAAAGTTGACCCTTGAGTCTGCAGAACCCAAGGGAAAATGGGATAGGTGGTAGCAAATGGTAAAACCAAGGTTGGGCCTTGCTGGAGGAGTTTTATTCAAAGCGAAGTGTCAAGGGGGTCCCATAAATCACCCAACCGCGTAAGGAACACAAAATCAAGGAACATAACACCGGTATGATGGAAACTAGGGCGGCAAGAGTGGAACAAAACACCAGGCATAAGGCCGAGCCTTCCACCCTTTACCAAGTATATAGATGCATTAATAATATAAGAGATATTGTGATATCCCAACATAAACATAATCCAACATGGAGCAATCTTCATCTTCACCTGCAACTAGCAACGCTATAAGAGGGGCTGAGCAAAAGCGGTAACATAGCCAAACAATGGTTTGCTAGGAAGGTGGGTTAGAGGCTTGACATGGCAATATGGGAGGCATGATATAGCAAGTGGTAGGTAGCGCAACATAGAGATAGAGCGAACAACTAGCAAGCAAAGATAGAAGTGATTTCGAGGGTATGGTCATCTTGCCTGAGATCCCGCAAGGAAGAAGAACGAGTCCATGAAGAAGACAAACGGACATTTTCGAACGAATCCTCACAACTCTGGAACGAAACCGAAGCTAACGGGAGAAGCAACCCCGAAAGAAACAAACAACATAGTAAACAACCACCACATACACATGGCATGATGCACAATCAAGTATGATGCATGTCCGGTTTAATGAGGCATGGCATGGCAAAGTGCAACAAACAATACTACAAATTAAGTGGAGCTCAATATGCAACGATTTGCATATTGACGAAACACCACATACGATTATTTAGTTCTCTACCGTTTATGTACCCAACAATATTAAATGTTGATTAACATGGCAAGAGGTGAGACATAAGTAAACTACACATTTTAGGCAATTTAAATAAGGCCGGAAACATCAAACAACAGTTCCGATAAATCCTCATGTCATATTTTAGATTTGGTACTGTTCTTCCCTAAAACCATATTTTATTGTTGTTAAACAGGAAAATAAATGCACCATGTTATTCTATGCATCTTTCTACCCCATTTACATATAAAGTTTATTTAAATCCGAGTTACGGTTAATTAGTTATGAAATAAATCATTTTAACATGGCATTTAAGCAAATTAAATAAAAAGCAAGTTTAAACATGGATGAGAGTGGCATATTATGAAACTAGATGAAATTCTAGACATTTTTCATATAAGAAGTATTTTAATCTGATGCACGGTTTATGAGATACTATATGCATGAACATGAGGCGTTTTTCTGTAAAAATGTAATACTCTGGATAATGGACAAAATCGCAGATCTGGGAAAAAAACTACACGAGCCAAAACTGACTGGGCCAGCGGTGTACAGGAGAGTGGCTGGAGGGGGCTGCTCACCCATGGGCCAAGCCCAGCTCGGTGGAGGAGGAGGTGGCTGGGCTGGTTTTGAGGGGCCTTGGCACGGGAGGCAGGCCAACTCGCAGCTGGGCCAGTTGGAGCGGTCGACGCCAGAACCACAGATCAAGGCCGCGACGCGTTTCGTGAAGCAGGGGATCGAGCAGGCTAGAGGTCAACGCACGGGCGAGGGGACTTGTCGCTGGTGGTTGTCGTTCCCACACGCAGAAGCAAGGGAGGCCGGCGATGAGGGCTTGGGGAGGTCTGACCGCGGAGACGCGCCGGTGATGCGGACGAGGCGAAGGTCTCCGGCGGCGCTGGCCTCTGCAAAACGGCGGCGGCGCGACACAAGTCAGAGAGAGATGGAAAGGAGCAGGAAAGTAGAGGCAGGGCATGGCGACGGCCTACGGATCACTGGAGCATGTCGGTGACACGACGACGGGGACGAAGGAGGGGTCCGACGAATCCGGGCGACTCGTAACAAGGGCGGCAGAGGAGGCCATGGCGAGGGGGCAAACGGTGACTTGGACGTCACGAGGCTGAAGATGGCGGGGTTGAGGAAGAGCCCGGGCGCCATGGACACCATGTGAGGGAGCTCGGGGAAACAGCTGCATCGGGAGGCGGCGACGGGGCGACGAGGCGACGAGGAGTGGGACGGGTGCTCCTCTCCTGATCCAGATTGGATCGAGGAAGCTGTGGCTGTGGGAGCTGCAGGGGCACCTCTTGGACGTTGGATTTCGATCCAACGGTTCGGATGGATGGATCTGGAGTCTGGGGTGAACTGGGTGGAGGCTGAAAACGAGGAGAGAAGTGGCTGCGCAGGTGACGGCGGGGAGGATCCCGAGGTGGAGCTGGTTTGGCAGCGGGGTGAGGAAAATGAGGGAGTTGGTCTAGGGTTAGATTGTTTATATAGGTAGGGGATTAGGGTTGGGGTTAATCCGGTCCTTCGATCAAAATCGGACGGTCGGGAAAAAATATGCTAGGGAGTCCTAATAAGAAAACGGAGATGCTTTGTAGATGTTAGGGGATGATCCGGATCCAACGGTAACGATAGTCCGGTTCGGGTACGGGGAAGTTTTCGGACACGGGCGAGGGTCGATGCACTGCGCAGAGAGGTTCGAATGGCCGGAAAACAAAAGAACAGTGGGTCTTGAGAAAGGTCAACAGAGACGAGGAAGAAGCGGCAACTATCAACGGGTGCAAGTTTTAAAAACAATGACGGCAACGAGGTGCCGATGCAATGCGGATGATGCCATGATGAAATGCAACAAACAAATAAAACACACGACGGTCACGCAAAACATGGAACGCATCTGGAGCGCCGGTCTCGGGGCGTTACAATGGGTATCCAGGATATTGTTTCTTGAGCTCTTCTGAAGTGGTTTCAGTTCTGGACTTGTTTTGGTGCGGCGTTTATATGCTGCTATGTTCCCTATATTTGCACTGGTGGCGAACTTTGATGCCCAGTGGATGTAATATGTGTAATAGCCGTGATAGCCTAGTGTAAGTTGCTTGCTTATTTATTTCCTTGTTGTCTTGTTTATTTGTTTGCTTGTAGTCAGTGCAGTTCTTTTTCTGCGGTTTGCTAGTGGCTGCAATAACCTATTTTTTAAAACTAGGCCAAAATAACCATGGGCTAATATTTACTGTAGTGACACTGGGCCTCCTACGGGCCGTAGAAACAGTGGGCCTTCTACGGGCCGTAGAAACAGTGGGCCTTCTACAGGCCATAGAACGGGCCTTCTACGGGCCGTATCATCAATGGGCCTCATACGGGCCGTATGATCGATTGGCCAAACATGGGCCAAACAGGCCGCATTCTGGCCGTAAACGGGCTAGAGTTGGAATCGTCCGTTCATGGGCCGACCATAACGGGCCATCGTTAATAGGCCATATTTGATGACGCTATGAAAACGGCCTAACGTATTAACGGGCCACAAACGGGCCGACTGTAACCACGAGCTGAATTTGGCCCACAAGCAGAAAATGACAGTAACGGGCCGTAAGTAAACGAGTGCTGGAAAATAGCCCAAGAATAAATGGGCTCTGAGAAGGCCGAAAGATAACATGGGCTGAAAATGGCCCAACGGAATAACGGGCCGTTAATGGGTATAAAGTGATACACTGTTCTTTACGGGCCAGTTTCACCACGGGCCATTAATGGGTGTAAAGTGATACACTGTTCATTACGGGCCAGTTTCACCACGGGCCGTTAATAGGCCAAGAGTTACATAGGGCCTCATATGGGCCGAAAGACGTCATGGGCCATACATGGGCCATAAGTGAAAATGGGCTGGAATCATATTGGATGGCCTAGATGACGCTACTGGGCCTAATTCGAATAGGGCGTAACGGACCTTGGGTTAGCGGGCTGTAAATGGGCTATATGCGAACAGGCCGTTAACAGGCTTTCCATGGGCCGGCCTGCCACCTTTTGACCAAGTCAAACGGGCCGGCCTTTTCACAGGAATGGGCCTCTGTTGGGCCGTGCCACATGTCGACGTATCATAGGCGCCTTCTGTCCAATGAGTGGATGACATCTGTCCCAACGATGAGCCGACACTTGTTTCCTCCAGCCAATGATGATTTTACACGTGGAAAATCCCCATTGGTCGGGGCTGTTAACGGGTTATTGGATCCAAAACCTGACCCGATAGCTTAACGGCGTTCCGTTACGGTGGATGCCACGTGTCGGTCACCCTTGATGAAAGCACTTCTGTGACGCGCGATTTATCGTCATGGAAGTGGACACTTCCGTGATGATAATTTTGGTAATGTCATGGAACACTTCTATGACAGCACATGTATGACTATCTTGATTCTGTCATAAATTTGTCATGGATGTACATGCATGACAAAAAACGCGACCTACTGTGACAAACACGTATCATCACGGAAGTGTATTTTTTTTGTAGTGTTACCTGTAGCGACCCGACCTCAGACGGTCAAGTCTCTGTGCTTCAGTGTCATCCCTGGATCGGTAATGCTGACACACACAGTACTCGAATGGATTTATAACAGAGTAGCAATCACACACTTATTACATCGATAGTCTCAAAAGAGAACTTATTACAATAATATGGCTTAAGGCCATCTAAATAAGATAACAGCGGAAGGCTTGGAAGATAAAGTGAGTCCATCAACTCCAACGGCATAGCTGAGTGCACGACAAACGACCTAGAGCACCTTACTCCTCGTCTGAAAAGTCTGCAACATGATACGTTGCAGCCTGAAAACGGGTCACCACATGGAATATGCTGGCAATATAACACAGTAGAGCAATAAAAGCTATCACTACATGCATATATGGCTGGTGGAGGCTCTATGGTTTTAATGTTTTGCGAAAAGCCAATTTTTCCCTACAACAAAGGAATATATTTTAATTTAACTATCATGGTGGTTGAAACATTGAGAAGGTTCCTCCAACTCAATCCCAATTAGAAATAATTATCAACCCAACAAATTAAATTAGAGTGATGAGATCAAATCAATAATTCAAGTACCAGATACTCAAGATGTCCATAACCGGGGACACGGCTAACCATGATTAGATTGTACACTCTGCAGAGGTTTGCACACTTTTCCCCACAAGACTCGATCTCCTCCGTTGGATTTCTTGCACTACATGGTGTTTGAGAAACGGATGACCAAGACACAGTCTTTCAGAAGCATTAACTCTAACCCTGGGTAGACAGTACCAACCTACATCCCCTACATCTGCTAGCCTACCACTGGAAGAGGTCATGCAACATACTCAACTATGCTAGAGCCCATAATAGCTTGTGGCTGCACACGGAAGTTTCTAGCATGAATAATCTTATGATCCCTTTGAGACTGGGTGGCGGACCGTAGGATGATCACACGGGTACTCCGGGATATCCTAGGACAACACGGGACTCTCCAGGTGCCCACAAGCAATCCACCCAGATGTGTATAAGAGTTGCCACCTTAAGTTAACCATTAATTAACAATCTCACATCTGTCATGGATTCACTCACCCAAACTACGTCTACGAGCATAGCATAGCAATATAAGCATAACGTAGAAGTAACTCCCAAGGGTTTGATAATAAACAGGGCAATAGGTACTACCTCATCAACTACTTCCCAGACCCACATGTTAAGAGATCCTACTCATGCAATGTGTGAGGTTTGAAACTAATGCATAAAAAACTGGGTATTAAAGGGGTATGATCAATGTGTTACTTGCCTTGCTGACGATCCGCAAAACCTAGTGACTCGTAGTAGCACGCTTCGCACTCCGGGAATTCTATCGCAAACAACCAATAGCATACATAAGAAATCAAGCAAAGATGCAAAAAGAATCAAATCAAACGGAGCAACGAAACTCAAACTACGAAAGAAACAAGATCCATTTACTATTCTGGACTAAAGTCAAATTTTACAGTACCAAAATCTTGTTCGAGTTGGTTAAACAGAAAGAGGGCTTCGAGACGAAGATCTAGGCGCTTGTTTCACCCGATTTGGATAAATGAGCGAAAAGATAAACTAAAACGAAGATTAGGATAGAAATCGCGATAAAAAATAATCGTAGAAAACCCTGGAAAATTAAAACTTGACGAACAGGCTAACGAATGAATGTTCGCTGTCTGCGGCTAACTGACGAACAACGTTCGTTAACACGAACGTATGAACAAACGTTCGCTAAATATTAAACCGACGAAAACCGAACCAAAATAAAAATGAATCTAGGGTTTACTAAAAAACCGATCGGTTTTTACCTAATCCGAAAAAAACCAATCAGCCGGATCGGATCGGGAAAACGGCGGCGGCTACCTCCGGCGAGACGTCGGCGGGGCGGGGGTCCGGCGGCTGCGGTGGTGAGTGGCGACAGCGGCGCGGCTACGGCGGCTCGCGGCGACGGGTGCGGCAGCGGCGGTGGCGGGTGGCGGAGAGGGCGACGAGGTGGCGGCTTATAAAGAGGGGGTCGGGGTGGTCCGACTTGGGGAAGGGGGCGGCCGGCGGCGTGGTGGCGCGGGACTCCGACGAGTCTGGTCCGGGCACGGGAGGGAGGCGGCGGTGCTTGGCGGGCCGGCCTGCTCGGCTGGGCTTCGGCCCAGTCGGGCGGGAAACTTTTTTTTATATAAATAATTTCGTCAAAAACCAAAAAAAATCCTAATAAAGTAAAATAAAAATTAAAAAAATATACCAAAACCAATTTTCACCGTCTAAATAGAATATTTAGAACAAAGTGAACATTTTCTTGGCCTAAAATGCAATTTTATATTATGCAATTTTTTTCTAATTCAAATAAAATTGCAATAAAATCCAAATAAAATTATTTATTTGATTTTAATATTTTCCTCCAATATTCATTTTATTTTGGAGAAGTCATATTATCTCCTCTCATATAATTTCAATATGGAATATTTTCAGAGAGAAAAATAATTAAAACCAAAGTGATCCTTGTTTCGATATTTGATAAAATTCAAATATGAAAAACGTGAAATCCCCAACTCTCTCCGTGGGTCCTTGAGTTGCTTAGAATTTCGAGGATCGCAAAACGAAAATGCAATAAGATATGATATGCATGAATGACCTATGTATAACATTCCAAATTGAAAATTTGGGATGTTACAAACCTACCCCCCTTAAGATGAATCTCGTCCTCGAGATTCGGGTTGGCTAGAAAATAGGTGTGGGTGGTCTTGCGTAGATCATCCTCTCGTTCCCAGGTGGCTTCATCCTCGGCATGGTGGCTCCACTGAACTTTGCAAAACTTTATAACCTTGCTGCGTGTACCTCGGCTGGCAAACTCGAGAATCTTGACTGGTTTCTCCTCATAAGTCAGATCACTATCCAACTCAATTGCTTCCAGGGGCACTGTATCTTTGAGAGGGATATCGACCATCTCTGCATGGCACTTCTTCAGCTGAGAAACGTGAAACACATCATGAACTCCTGACAGCCTCTGGGGTAACTCCAGCTTGTAGGCAACCTCTGCCATGCGCTCCAAAACACGGTACAGCCCTACAAATCTTGGGTCTAACTTTCCCTTAACTCCAAAACGTTTAACTCCTTGCAGAGGTGACACATGAAGATATCCTATGTCTCCAATTTCATAGACTACCTCCTTGTGTTTTGAGTCTGCATAACTCTTCTGCCTGGATTGTGCTACCTTCTGTCTATCTCGAATCAGCTTAACCTTCTCTTCTGACTCTTTGATCAAATCTGGTCCAAACAACTGACGGTCTCCAACTTCATCCCACATCAACGGTGTTCGGCATCTTCTTCCATACAGGGCTTCGAACGGTGCCATCTTCAAACTGTCCTGGTAGCTATTGTTGTATGAAAAATCCGCGTAGGGTAAATTGTCATCCCAACTAGATCCATAATCTAGCGCACAAGCTCTCAACATATCCTCCAGAATCTGATTGACTCTTTCGGTCTGCCCATCTGTCTGCGGATGAAAGGCTGTACTAAACTCTAGCCTGGTACCCAAAGTTTGGTGCAGCTGGTGCCAAAACTTTGAAGTAAACTGTGTTCCTCTATCTGATACGATGGTCCTCGGAACTCCGTGCAGACATACGATCCTGGTCATATATATCTTGGCCAACTTCGCACTTGTATAGGTGGTTTTCACTGGGATAAAGGGAGCCACTTTGGTCAAGTGATCCACTACTACCCAGATAGAGTCATATTCCGATTGGGTCCTGGGTAATCCGGTGATGAAATCCATGCCAAGCTTATCCCACTTCCATTTGGGTATCGGCATAGGCTGCAGTAATCCTGCTGGCTTCTGATGTTCTGCCTTCACTCTCTGACATACATCACATATGGCTACATGCTCAGCAATATCCTTCTTCATACCAGTCCACCAGAAACGCTCCTTCAAATCCAAATACATCTTGGTGTTTCCGGGGTGTATCGAGTATGGCGAGTCATGAGCCTCCTGAAGTATTAACTTCCTGATCTCTGCATTATCAGGCACATAAATACGGTCCTCAAACCACAAGGTGTCGTGCTCGTCCTCACGAAAACCTTTGGCCTTTCCTTTGCTCATTCTCTCCTTTATCTCAGCAATTTCCTTGTCATCCTTTTGAGCTTCACGAATCTTTCCCAACAAGGTAGACTGAACTTCCATCGCCGCAACAAAACCTCTGGGAACAAGCTCCAAACAAAGTTCCCTGAGATCGTCGGCGAACTCCTTTGGCAATCCTCCTGTTAAGAGAGTATTGACGTAACTCTTCCGGCTCAAAGCGTCTGCTACGACATTGGCCTTTCCTGGATGATAGTGCAGCTTCATGTCATAATCCGTTATAAGTTCCAACCATCTCCTCTGCCTGAGATTCAACTCCTTTTGTGTGAAAATGTACTTCAAACTCTTATGATCCGTTGACACATCACAACGATTTCCAATAAGGAAATGTCTCCAGGTTTTTAGTGCATGCACTACAGCTGCTAACTCCAAATCATGCGTGGCGTAATTCAACTCTTGCGGTTGAAGTTGACGTGAGGCATACGAAACAACTTTTCCATCTTGCATAAGTACTCCTCCAAGTCCTAAGCGAGAGGCGTCGCAATACACTTGGAAATCCTTGCGTATATCCGGTAGAATCAGCACTGGGGCTGTAGTCAGACGTTTCTTCAACTCCTGAAAACTGTCCTCACATTCTTTTGTCCATTTGAACTTAGTGTCCTTCTTCAACAACTCCGTCATGGGCTTTGCGATCTTTGAGAAATTCTCAATGAATCTCCGATAATATCCTGCGAGTCCCAGAAAACCGCGGATCTCTCCAACCGTGGTGGGTGATAACCACTCGGTGACTTACTTAACCTTGGAGGGGTCTACTACTATACCTCCTCCTGATATGACGTGTCCAAGGAATCCAACTTCCTTCAACCAAAACTCACATTTGCTGAACTTGGCATACAACTGATGCTCCCTAAGCTTCTCGAGAACTAAACGCAAATGCTCCTTGCGTTCCTCTTCATTCTTCAAGTATACCAAGATATCATCAATGAACACCACAACAAACTTATCCAAGAACTCCATAAAAACCTTATTCATCATGCTCATGAAATAGGCAGGGGCATTAGTCAATCCAAATGACATACCGTATACTCATAAAGCCCGTACCTTGTGGTGAAAGCTGTCTTAGGTATATATTTTTCTCGAATCTTCAACTGGTGGTATCCTGATCGCAGGCGATCTTCGAAAACACTTTAGCTCCTTGCAGCTGGTCAAACAAATCATTGATCATCGGCAGTGGGTATTTTTTCTTGATCGTTACTTCATTCAACGCACGATAATCAACAACCATCCTCAATGATCCATCCTTCTTCTCAACCAGGAGCACTGGGGCTCCCCATGGTGATGAACTTTGTCGAAGGTAACCTTTTTCCAATAACTCCTTGATCTGCTTCTTAATCTCTTCCAGATCATTTGCGGGCATCCGGTATGGTCTCTTCGATATCGGTCCGGTGCCTGGCAACAGTTCTATTAGAAACTCGATGTCTCGATCAGGCGGCATGCCTGGTAGCTCCTCTGGGAATACATCTGGGTAATCCTTCACTACAAGTACTTCCTCCTGAACAACTCCCGAGAGAGAATTTACTTGAGTCCTCCTAGGCGCATGCCTAGATACATGCTTGATCCTTTTTCCCTCCGGGGTGGTGAGCATAATTGACTTGCTTGCGCAATCGATGTTCCCTCAATACTTCGATAGCCAATCCATTCCCAGTATCACATCCAATCCTTGGGATTCCAAAATTATTAGGTCTGAGGGGAAAATGTGGCTGCCAATGGTTAAGGGTAACCGGTCGCACCATCGGCTGGCCATATACTCTGCACCGGGTGAGCTCACTAACAAAGGTGTCCTAAGGGCTAAGGTGGGTAACTTAAACTTGTCCACAAATCCCCTTGAAATGTATGAATGCGATGCACCAGTATCAAAAAGAATGATAGCGGTAAATGACTTAACCAAAAACTTACCAACAACTGCATCAGACTGCTCTTCAACCTCCTCCACGTTCACGTGGTTCACTTGTCCCCTGTTGAAAGGGTTGGGCTTCTTCCCATAGCTTCCATTGCCATTCCCATTCTCCGCTTCAGGGCACTCAGTGGCATAGTGTCCAGTCTTCCAGCACTCGAAACAAGCAATGTGACTTAGGTCCTTCTTGGCGGGTGTGGCTGGGTTAGAGCGGTTCTGATTACTGCTTGCTCCATTCCCATTGGCATTCTTGGGGCCACTATGGTTATGCAAACTTCCTCCATTGTGGGTATGGCCTCCATGGTTATGGGTAAATCCTCCCGAGTTCGGGGTGAAACGGGGTTTCTGCTGAGCTCCAGAATTGTACTTTCCTTGCCCATACTTCCTCTTCCGGCTCTCTATCTGCTGCTGCTTCCCTTCAATCATAAGAGCCTTGTCTACCAGCTCCTGGTAGTTGTTAAATGTTGCCACCATTAACTGCATGCTCATCTCATCATTCAGCCCTTCCATAAACTGCTCATGCTTCGCGGCATCTGTGGCCACATCATCTGGGGCATAGCGAGATAACTTACTAAACTCATCTACGTACTGAGCCACAGTACGGTTTCCTTGGCGTAGGTTGCGAAACTCACGCTTCTTCATGCTCATAGCTCCAGTTGAGACATGGGCTATGCGGAAAGCTTGCTGAAACTGCTCCCAAGTGAAATTGGCTATAGGGAAAGTGGTTGTGTAATTCTCCCACCATGAGACTGCTGGTCCATCCAACTGATGTGCGGCAAATCGCACCTTCTCTGCATCTGTGCAACCTGCGGTGGTCAACTCCCTTCCAATCACGAGTAGCCAGTCATCCACAACTATTGGCTCGGTGCTACTGGAAAACACCGGCGGCTGCAACCTCAGAAAACGGGCTAAGTTGTCAACTGGAGGTGGTGGTGGCGTGTTGTTGTTGTTGTTGTTGTTGCCTTGGTTCTGAACTAACAACTGCATCAAGGCATTCTGTTGCTGGATCAACTGAGTGAGCTCCGGTGGGAAAACAAATCCGGGGTCACGTCTCGGAGGCATCTGATGGGTTTAGAGGGAATAGATTAGAATAGAATGAGGTCTAGTGAGAAAGCACTACCCATATGCACATGAGACAAACACATTCATATCATATCACTCAATCAATCAAGCAAGGGCATACAACCGATCTAACTATCGTTACAGTGCTCGGACTATACTATTTACATGGGGGAATACTACTGATCATATGGTGGTCATCTAGAAATTTTTATCGGTGGAAGACTCCATGATATCCACTCCAGCTTCGTCTTCATAATCATCATCACTTCTGTCGGGGTCGGAGTCGGTGTCGTCGATGATGTAGTCCTCAGAACGAATGTCATCAGGATGGTCGTCATCTCCTCCTGGCGCGGGATCTCCCATGAATACTCCGAGCTTCCTCGTCAGGTCGTCATTCTTCTCCACTAGTATTGTCATTTCCTCCTCATATCCATCGCGTGTAGACTTGAGTTCCTCTTCTAGCTCTGAAATCCATCTTGTAGCGACCCGACCTCAGACGGTCAAGTCTCTGTGCTTCAGTGTCATCCCTGGATCGGTAATGCTGACACACACAGTACTCGAATGGATTTATAACAGAGTGCAATCACACACTTATTACATCGATAGTCTCAAAAGAGAACTTATTACAATAATATGGCTTAAGGCCATCTAAATAAGATAACAGCGGAAGGCTTGGAAGATAAAGTGAGTCCATCAACTCCAACGGCATAGCTGAGTGCACGACAAACGACCTAGCGCACCTTACTCCTCGTCTGAAAAGTCTGCAACATGATACGTTGCAGCCTGAAAACGGGTCACCACATGGAATATGCTGGCAATATAACACAGTAGAGCAATAAAAGCTATCACTACATGCATATATGGCTGGTGGAGGCTCTATGGTTTTAATGTTTTGCGAAAAGCCAATTTTTTCCTACAACAGGAATATATTTTAATTTAACTATCATGGTGGTTGAAACATTGAGAAGGTTCCTCCAATTCAATCCCAATTAGAAATAATTATCAACCCAACAAATTAAATTAGAGTGATGAGATCAAATCAATAATTCAAGTACCAGATACTCAAGATGTCCATAACCGGGGACACGGCTAACCATGATTAGATTGTACACTCTGCAGAGGTTTGTGCAGTTTTCCACACAAGACTCGATCTCCTCCGTTGGATTTCTCGCACTACATGGTGTTTGAGAAATGGATGACCGAGACACAGTCTTTCAGAAGCATTAACTCTAACCCTGGGTAGACAGTACCAACCTACATCCCCTACATCTGCTAGCCTACCACTGGAAGAGGTCATGCAACATACTCAACTATGCTAGAGCCCATAATAGCTTGTGGCTGCATACAGAAGTTCCTAGCATGAATAATCTTATGATCCCTTTGAGCCTGGGTGGCGGACCGTAGGATGATCACACGGGTACTCCAGGATATCCTAGGACAACACGGGATTCTCCAGGTGCCCACAAGCAATCCACCCAGATGTGTATTAAAGTTGCCACCTGAAGTTAACCATTAATTAACAATCTCACATCTGTCATGGACCCACTCACCCAAACCATGTCTACGAGCATAGCATAGCAATATAAGCATAACGTAGAAGTAACTCCCAAGGGTTTGATAATAAACAGGGCAATAGGTACTACCTCATCAACTACTTCCCAGACCCACATGTTAAGAGATCCTACTCTTGCAATGTGTGAGGGTTGAAACTAATGCATAAAAAAACTAGGTATTAAAGGGGTATGATCAATGTGTTACTTGCCTTGCTGACGATCCGCAAAACCTAGTGACTCGTAGTAGCACGCTTTGCACTCCGGGAATTCTATCGCAAACAACCAATAGCATACATAAGCAATCAAGCAAAGATGCACGGGTAAAACTCAAATAAGAAGATCGAATCTATAAACTCAACTAAAGAGATTCGATTTGCAAAAAGAATCAAATCAAACGGAGCAATGAAACTGAAACTACGAAAGAAACATGATCCTTTTACTATTCTGAACTAAAGTCAAATTTTACAGTACCAAAATCTTGTTCGAGTTGGTTAAACAGAAAGAGGGCTTCGAGACGAACATCTAGGCGCTTGTTTCACCCGATTTGGATAAATGAGCGAAGAGGCAAACTAAAACGAAGATTAGGGCAGAAATCGTGATCGAAAATAATCGCGGAAAACCCTGGAAAAATAAAACGAGACGAACAGGCTAACGAACGAACGTTCGCTGTCTGTGGCTAACTGACGAACAATTCGTTAAAACGAACGTACGGACGAACATCCGCTAAATATTAAACCGATGCAAACCAAACCGAAATAAAAACAAATCTAGGGTTCACTAAAAAAACCGATCGGTTTTTACCTAAACCGAAAAAAACCAAATGGCCGGATCGCATCGGGAAAACGGCGGCGGCTACCTCCGGCGAGACGTCGGCGGGGCGGGGCGGCGTCTGTGGGGTCCGGCGGTTGCGGTGGTGAGTCGCGACGGCGGCGCGGGCGACAGGCGACGGCGGCGCGACTGAGGCGGCTCACGGCGACGGGCGGCGGCGGGTGCGGCAGCGGCTGCGGCGGTGGCGGCGGGTGCGGGGCGGCGGTGGCGGGTGGCGGAGAGGGTGGCGAGGTGGCGGCTTATAAACAGGGGGTCGGGGTGGTCCGACTTGGGGAAGGGGCGGCCGGCGGCGTTGTGGCGCGAGACTCCGGCGAGTCCGAGCCGGGCACGGGAGGGAGGCGGCAGTGCTAGGCGGGCCGGCCTGCTCGGCTGGGCTTAGGCCCAGTCGGGCGGGAAACTTTTTTTTCTAAATAATTCCGCCGAAAACCAAATAAAATCCTAATAAAATAAAATAAAAATCTAAAAATATCAAAACCAATTTTCACCGTCTAAATAGAATATTTAGAACAAAGTGAACATTTTCTTGGCCTAAAATGCAATTTGAAATTATGCAATTTTTTCTAATTCAAATAAAATTGCAATAAAATCCAAATAAAATTATTTATTTGATTTTAATATTTTCCTCCAATATTCATTTTATTTTGGAGAAGTCGTATTATCTCCTCTCATATAATTTCAATATGAAATATTTTAGGAGAGAAAAATAATTAAAACCAAAGTGATCCTTGTTTCGATATTTGATAAAATTCAAATATGAAAAATGTGAAATCCCCAACTCTCTCCGTGGGTCCTTGAGTTGCTTAGAATTTCGAGGATCGCAAAAGGAAAATGCAATCAGATATGATATGCATGAATGACCTATGTATAACATCCCAAATTGTAAATTTGGGATGTTACATTACCACAGACCTTCGGGTCCATAGTTATTAGCTAGATGGCTTCTTCTCTCTCTTTGATTCTCAATAGAAAGTTCTCCTCGATGTTCTTGGAGATCTATTCGATGTAATACTCTTTTGCGGTGTGTTTGCCGAGATCCGATGAATTGTGTATTTATGAACAAGATTATCTATGAATATTATTTGGTTCTTCTCTGAATTCTTATATGCATGATTTGATATCTTTGCAAGTCTCTTCGAATTATCGGTTTTGTTTGGCCTACTAGATTTATCTTTCTTGTAATGGGAGAAGTGCTCAGCTTTGGGTTCAATCTTGCGGTGTCCTTTCCCAGTGACAGTAGGGGCAGCAAGGCATGTATTGTATTGTTGCCATCGAGGATAAAAAGATGGGGTTTATATCATATTGCTTGAGTTTATCCCTCTACATCATGTCATCCTGCTTAATGCGTTACTCCGTTCTTATGAACTTAATACTCTAGATGCATGCTGGATAGCGGTTTATGTGTGGAGTAATAGTAGTAGATGCAGAATCGTTTCAGTCTACTTGACACGGACGTGATTCCTATATTCATGATCATTGCCTTAGATATCTTCCTAACTATGCGCTTTTCAATCAATTGCTCGGCAGTAATTTGTTTACCCACTGTAATACATGCTATCTTGAGAGAAGCCACTAGTGAAACCTATGGCCCCCAGGTCTCTTTCCTATTATATTACATCTCTTTTATTTACATCGCATCTCGTTTACTATTTTGCAATCTTTACTTTCCAATCTATTCAACAAAATACCAAAAATATTTACTTTACTATCTCTATTAGATCTCACTTTTGCGAGTGACCGTGAAGGGATTGAAAACCCCTTTATCACGTTGGTTGCAAGGTTCTTGATTGTTTGTGCAGGTACTAGGTGACTTGTGCGTTGTCTCCTACTGGATTGATTCCTTGGTTCTCAAAACTGAGGGAAATACTTACGCTCTGCATCACCCTTTCCTCTTCAAGGGAAAACCAACGCATGCTCAAGTGGTAGCAATTGGCTTGGATATCGTCATGATTATTTGCTTTTCTATCAGTTGCCCAATAGTAATTTGTTTACCCACCGTATGCTATTTTCTCGAGAGAAGCCACTAGTGAAGTCTACGACCCCCGGCTCTATTTCCTATCATATTATTTTCAGATATATTATTCCAAAAACCCAAAAATACCTTGCTGCACTTTTTCTTTCTTTATTTTATTTTGTATTTTTTGTCAGATCTATTTATGAAATCTCATACAATTTTATCTAGCTCAATACCGAGGAGGGATTGACAACCCCTCTTACGCGTTGGGTTGCAAGTATTTGTTATTTGTGTGCACGTGTTGTTTACATAGTGTTGCTTGGTTCTCCTACTAGATTGGTAACCTTGGTTTCATAACTGAGGGAAATACTTACCGTTGCTGGGCTGCATCATCCTCTATTCTTCGGGGAAATGCCAACGCAGATACAAGCAACTAGATCACTACCTGGATCAACACACGAACATAAATATATCTGTCACATTTATCTAGAACATTAACTTGCAACAATTCATCCCAAAATGAAGCAAGCCCCCCACTGAGCCCTTGAGTGTCCACTGCACAAAATCCTCTCATACCAAGTCGACCTTTCAACCTTTCCACCCGAACTGAAGCTTACCTAGTTTCACATAAGAATACAAGCTTGGGGATATTGGCTTGAGTGAGCGCCAACTACTCTCGAACTGTCCGGCGGTTCCCCACCCCTCGGTAGTTTCACACTAAGTGATTCATTGGGCCTGGCGCACTCCACGTCAGAGCCTGCCAAATTTGCAAAGTCCATTGTTATTGCTTCATTTGTCTTGTGTCTCTTACTATCCTATGAGGTAGTGTCATCTCCATCCTCATCTTTCTTCTCATTGTAATTAGCAGTATCCGCTAGGTTAGCATCCTTTCTATTAGTCAACATTAGAAGACCCCTTGTCGTATTAATGCCATCCTGACTATCCAACCCAAGCGCCTGTTGGTAGCGACCGACGAAGGAGCAGCTCTGCTTGGGGTTTTTGCAGGGCTAAAAGTTGTTTTCTTAAGATCTTCATCATCCGGATTGAACTCTCTGGCATGTAAGTACCACAACCAGCATCTAGGGCCCTGCCACGGTTCGTTCGGCCTCCTCTGTTCCCACCACCCCTCTGAAAATAGTAGTCCTCTCTACGGTGTTCAGAGGCGATCAAAGTGGGAGGGTAGATAATGTCACTTGCGTCTTGCACTGCATTGCCATGTTCCTTAGCCACATGGCTGACCAAGCCGCAAACACCACAAAACATGGGCATTTTTCCATATTCAAAATTGAAATAGACCTTCTTCTTCCTCAGGGTTAGGCTAGCACATCTTGTCAAAGGTTTGCGAACATCCAAGGTGACGCGCAATTGGATCGCCCCTCCATGTCCTTCCACCGATCGCTCGTCAACAAACTCCGCCACTCCTGTTTTCTTAGCCAACTGCAATATGATGCTACCTGTGCGCATCTTCTCCTTCAAGCCCATGATTCTCACACATGCCTGATATGTGCATAACTCTGTATCCTCAAGTTCTGACCAACCATCATAGCTAGCTAGCAACATCGGGCAGTTGCAGAATAACCACGGGCCGTCACGCATCACCCGTTTCCAATCTGCCAAGCAGTACAATTGCACTGAATAGAGGTTGTCTTTGATTGCTCTAAATTCCACTTCTTGGGAAAGATTCCATGCAAACCTCATTGCTCTAAATTCCTCATGCCTGTTGAATTTGTGGAGTTATTCCAATTATTCAATCAAGACGCCCTCGACAAACAACTCATGATTTGCTACTGTCTGTAAGTATTACTTCTATAATTAAGTCTCTATAGCTCAACTCTTTCATTGCATGTATATATAATTATCCTCACTATATTATGCAGATTGAAGATCGTCAAATGAAAAAAAGCACAAATCTATGACATTGGGTTCATTAACCCAAATACCGTAAATGAATGGTCGGTTCAAAACAGAGTCAAAGATACTGAGGACAACTTGCTACAATCGTTACTTCGAAATCAAAACAAAGGGAAAATACTCTTTCCTTATGACTTCAAGTGAGTGTTACTCTCTTGTGCATATTAGGTTTCACTTACTCGAGGTTATAGTAATGTAATTGATGATTTATGCATGCGTGTGCAGCTTCCACTTTATTCTGCTAGAGATTAAGCTTGATCCAGGAGTAGTAACTGTCTTAGACTCGAGACGAAAAGATCCCCAGGACTATGAGGACATGACTGCAGTGCTCCAGAAGTAATTTCAATCAACCATTATCGCACCATATCGGCAACTTTGTTCATTTCCTGATATCAAGTAATTATTTTATTTGTCTGACAGGGTTTGGAAAGAGTTCACAGGAATGGTTCCGGGACTGCCGAGGGAGCTGCGATCTACACACCCGAAAGTAAGTAGTACTAGCTAGTTCCACGCATCTCCCATTGATTCTAGTTTCATCAATACGATTTATCATGCTTGATTATCAGTTTGATTGAACTCTATTTCTCGTAAAGTGCTTGTGGCAGGGAGGCGGTAATAATTTATGTGGATACTACGTTTGCGAGTTCATCTACAACACGACCTCTCACCGGGGATACTCTGAAAAACAATATGAAGTACGGAAACAATAATATTCACATTTTTATTTTATTACCATCATTTGTGTTGAGTTTCATTCATATATATGTATTGACCCCCCTTCTTTAAATTAGATGTGGCAGATGCGGGATGAACTCCTACCACATGATCGCGTACGAGTAATTCAAGAGGAATTAGCGGGATTCTTTCTTGACCAAGTCATAAATGAGAAGGGAGAATACCATCTGGAATTGAAATGGATTTTAGATGTTAGGGATTGTAAGAGATATTATACTGTATATATGTAGTAGCATCAGATAGATATACGAAAACTTGTTGTTCGACCAATCTCTCGGAGAAAGAGAGGTCACTTATCTCTCTATATGTTCATGACGATCTTATGTAATTAATGGTTCCTTCATTTGCTTACTAGCTAGCGTGTCGAGTTCTCTCTATATGTATAGTAGCTAGCGTCGATCAAGCACGGAGAAAGAGAGGTCACTTCTCTCTATTAGCTAGCTAACACAATATGAAACCCCTAATAAATTAATCCTCCAAAACCCCTAACCCCCCCTTTCAAAACAATAAAACAAAAACTCCAGCGCCTGCGAGTGAGGGAGTCTTGGATTAGGGGGTCCCCGGGTGTCTGGGCTATGTGACGTGGGTCGGACTCGTGGGCCGTGAAGATACAAGATGGAAGGATTTCCCCCGTGTCCGGATGGGACTCCCCTTGGCGTGGAAGGCAAGCTTGGCATTCGAATAAGAAGATTCCGTTCTCTGTAAACCGACTTTGTAGAGGCAATCATAAACACACAGGCTTGACATCTAGGGTTTAGCCATTACGATCTCGAGGTAGATCAACTCTTGTAACCCCTGTACTCATCAAAGTCAATCAAGCAGGAAGTAGGGTATTACCTCCATCAAGAGGGCCCGAACCTGGGTAAACACTGCGTCCCTGCCTCCTGTTACCTTGGATCCTTAGACCCACAGTTCGGGACCCCCTACCCGAGATCCGCCGGTTTTGACACCAACATTGGTGCTTTCATTGAGGGTTCCTCCGTGTCGTTGGCAGAAGGACCAATGGCTCTCCTCATCATCAACGAAAAGATCACCTCTGGAGGCACCCTAGCTCCTGGGCAGATCCTCCAGATTGGCAAGATCACCATGGGCGCCTGTCCGGCCTTAAAGCCTGAGGCGGCCCCCCGGATTGCCGAGAATCATCTCCGCATCAACCCCGAAAGCGTCGATAAGATGGATCCAACGGATGTTTCTGAAGGAAATATTCCCTAGAGGCAATAATAAAGTTATTATTTATTTCCTTATTTCATGATAAATGTTTATTATTCATGCTAGAATTGTATTAACCGGAAACTTGATACATGTGTGAATACATAGACAAACATAAGTGTCACTAGTATGCCTCTACTTGACTAGCTCGTTAATCAAAGATGGTTGAGTTTCCTAACCATAGACATGAGTTGTCATTTGATTAACGGGATCACATCATTAGGAGAATGATGTGATTGACTTGACCCATTCTGTTAGCTTAGCACTTGATCGTTTATTAGGTTGCTATTGCTTTCTTCATGACTTATACATGTTCCTATGACTATGAGATTATGCAACTCCCGTTTACTGGAGGAACACTTTGTGTGCTACCAAACGTCACAGCGTAACTGGGTGATTATAAAGGTGCTCTACAGGTGTCTCCGAAGGTACTTGTTGGGTTGGCGTATTTCGAGATTAGGATTTGTCACTCCGATTGTCGGAGAGGTATCTCTGGGCCCACTCAGTAATGCACATCACTATAAGCCTTGCAAGCATTGTAACTAATAAGTTAGTTGCGGGATGATGTATTACGGAACGAGTAAAGAGACTTGCCGGTAACGAGATTGAACTAGGTATTGAGATACCGACGATCGAATCTCGGGCAAGTAACATACCGATGACAAAGGGAACAACGTATGTTGTTATGCGGTCTGACCGAGAAAGATCTTCGTAGAATATGTGGGAGCCAATATGAGCATCCAGGTTCCGCTATTGGTTATTGACCGGAGACGTGTCTCGGTCATGTCTACATTGTTCTCGAACCCATAGGGTCGGCACGCTTAAAGTTCAATGACGGTTATATTATGAGTTTATGTGTTTTCATGTACCGAAGGTAGTTCGGAGTCCCGGATGAGATCGGGGACATGACGAGGAGTCTCGAAATGGTCGAGACGTAAAGATCGATATTTTTGGAGTACCGGAGAGTTACGGGAATTCGCCGGGGAGTATATGGGCCTTATTGGGCTTTAGGGGAAAGAGAGAGGAGAGGCTGGGCGCCCCCCAAGGCCTAGTCCGAATTGGACTAGGGGGAGGGGCTGCGCCCCCTCCTTCCTTCTCTTCTCTCTCCCCTTTCCTTGACTCCTACTCCTACTACTTGGAAGGGGGGAATCCTACTCCCGGTGGGAGTAGGACTCCTCCTAGGGCGCGCCATAGAGAGGGCCGGCCCTCCCCCTCCTCCACTCCTTTATATACGGGGAGGGGGGCACCCCTTGGAGACACAACAATTGATTTGATCTTTTAGCCGTGAGCGGTGCCCCCCTCCATCATAGTCCACCTCGATAATATTGTAGCGGTGCTTAGGCGAAGCCCTACGTCGGTAGAACATCATCATCGTCACCCCGCCGTCGTGCTGACGAAACTCTCCCTCAACACTCGGCTGGATCGGAGTTCGAGGGATGTCATCGGGCTGAATGTGTGCTGAACTCGGAGGTGTCGTGCGTTCGGTACTTGATCGGTCGGATCGTGAAGACGTATGACTACATCAACCGCGTTGTGCTAACGCTTCCGCTTTCGGTCTACGAGGGTACGTGGACAACACTCTCCCCTCTCGTTGCGATGCATCACCATGATCTTGCGTGTGCGTAGGATTTTTTTTGAAATTACTAAGTTCCCCAACAGTTTCGTCTTTAAACGAACTGCTTGATCGCATCGCCGCCCTGGGGGTCTCGACAGATTATGATCTGGTAGGGCTTAAACCCGATCAGAGAGAAATCTCATCCCCACCGGTCACCCACCTGGTGACCGTCGTGGGAGAGCAAGGTGAGGATATCGCTCCTCCCACGCTAAAAACAAACTATGTTCGGATCTCTGAACTCTGCAAGCCGGACACCCATCTTCGAGAAACTATCCGTCCTCCAAACATAGAACCAGGCTTCGAGCCCAAGAACACTCCGGATCCTGGGCCATTAACCTCAGAAACTTCTCAGAAATTGGACTCCACGGTGGGCCACGGGTCAGATTTAAGCCCACCCGCCCACCACAAGCAATACTCTCCAAGCAATTCCGGTCCCCCGGACATCTGCGACTTAATGTATATACGACAACAACATCAGGAAATAGTCCATCACTTTTTGGCTTGATTCCTACTTGTTAGAAACAAGATTAAAGATTGTTGCGATGATGATGCGGTATCAGTTTTCTACCGCAACTGTACGGACGAGGAGATCCTCAATGCCCTCAACCGACACCGCATACTGCATTTTGCAGATCTGGCTCACATAGTACAGAAGTACAACGCAATGGAAAGCGCCTGGAAAGCCCAGATAGCTCGGTGGGAACCACCGGCCTTTAAGCCACCCACCGGCCGGGCAAAAAGGATGCACCCACACGGGGCGCTCGATCATCGCTTCAAGGACAAGAAAATTAAGCCCCTAACGGGGCATAGGACCGTCCTTGATGAATGGCTTGACAAGCCTTGCCAAATACATACGACGCCGAATTCCGAACCAACACATATCCTCAAGGCATGTTGGATACTTCGGCAGGTAGCTAAAAGTGGTGAGGCCATCCTCACCGAAACTACCCCAGCGAGGTACCCCTCCGAGGGTAATGATCTCAATGTATTTCGCTCTTCGAGACCTTTTCTTCAAATAATCGGTGCAAAAGGGCGCTCCGCGACCTCGCTGAAGTCAACCAAGTAGCTGCAATAAACCCTTGGAATGACATGGCGATAACTTTCAACGCCACTGACGAACCATGGGCCCGATCAGTCCGAGCACCAGCCGCCCTAGTTCTGAATCCAATTGTGGACGGCTTCCGGCTTACTAAAGTGCTCATGGACGGGGGCAGCTGGTTGAACCTCATCTATGAGGACACGCTAAATAAAATACAAATGGACAAGAGTCGCATTGAGCGAAGTAACACAACCTTTCGAGGAATTATCCCTAGTCGGGAAGCAAGATGCTCGGGGAAAATTAAACTCGACGTGGTATTCGGCATGCCAGAGAACTATAGGTCCGAAGAGATAATCTTCCAGGTGGTCCCTTTCAGCAGTGGATATCATGCCCTGTTAGGGCGAGACGCATTCACATGCTTTCAAGCCATACCCCATTACGGGTACATGAAGCTCAAGATGCCCGGGCCCAACGGTGTCATCACTATCTCCAGTGATCCGGACATAGCACTCGCGCTGAAAACAAAACCGCATCCTGGCCCTCGAGGCACTATCCGAAGCCCTGGCGGCCGAAGAACTCACCGCTCTGCATTCCATAGTGGATAGAGACGACATAATTCTTGATAAGAGGCCTAAATCCACTTCTTTCAAGCCAGCAGACGAGATAGTCAAATTTCAAGTTCATCCGACGGACCCCAAGAAAACAGCTTCCTTTGGGGCACAACTGGATCCGATGGTCGACGCCGCACCGCGCGCGTTCTTGCGCGAGAAATGGGACATCTTCGCCTGGCACCCCTCGGACATGCCGGGAATCCCACGCGCGCTGGCCGAACATAGTCTCAACATACTAAAGGGATACAAGCCAGTCAAGCAAACGCTGCGGCGATTTTCCGAACCCAAACAACAAGCTATGGGTGAGGAGCTAGCCAAGCTACTCGAAGCCGGGTTTATCAGAGAGATCAAACATCCGGATTGGCTAGCAAATCTGGTCATGGTACCAAAGAAGGACAAATCTTGGCGCCTTTGTGTCAATTTCAAAGACCTTAACAAAGCCTGCCCCAAGGACCCCTTCCCACTGCCCCGCATAGACCAAATCATTGATGCAACCGCAGGACACGATTCACTGTGTTTCCTCGACGCATACTCCGGATACCATCAGATTAAGATGAAGGAATCCAACCAGGCCGCAACGTCATTTATTACTCCGTATGGGCCTTTCTGCTTCAATACTATGCCTTTCGGACTCAAGAACGCCGGAGCCACCTACCAACGCATGATTCAAACATGCCTAGAAAAACAAATTGGCAAGACGATGGAGGCATACGTAGATGACGTAGTCATCAAAACCAAACACGTCGAATCATTGGTGGACGATTTACGTCTCACATTCGACAACCTCCGAACATATGACATACGGCTCAATCCGGAAAAATGCGTTTTCGGCGTTCTAGCCGGAAAACTACTTGGGCTCATCGTCTCCAATAGAGGGATTGAGGCAAACCCAGCCAAAATCTGAGCCTTGTCACAATTGGCAATACCAACAGACCTAAAGCAGGTCCAAAAACTAGCAGGATGCATGGCTGCGCTAAGCCGCTTTATCTCCAGGTTAGGAGAAAAGGCACTGCCGCTGTATCGCCTGCTCCGACACACCGAGCACTTTGCGTGGACGAATGCTGCTACGGCCGGACTAGAGGAAATAAAAGCTTTGTTAGCAAGCAACCCAATCCTGGCCGCGCCAAACATCAGCGAACCCATGCTACTGTACATATCTGCAACGCATCAGGTGGTGAGTGCGGTGCTCGTCGTCGAACGAGAGGAAGAGGGACATAAATTCCCACTTCAAAAACAAGTATACTATGTGTCGACGGTCCTCACACCATGCAAATCCCGATACCCGCACTATCAAAAGATAGCGTATGCGGTTTTCATGGCATTCTGAAGGTTGCAGCCTACTTCCAAGAGTGCTCGATCACGGTGGTGTCCGAGGTACCAGTTAATGATATCATAAACAACCGAGACGCCACCGACCGGATCGCCAAATGGGCTATTGAGCTCTTACCGTTTGAAATAACATATAAGCCGCGCCGAGCCATCAAATCTCAGGTGTTGGCTGACTTCGTCGCCGAATGGACAGAAGCCGAACTCCCTAAAGAGTATGGCACATATTCCAACTGGGTGATGCACTTCGACGGCTCTAAAATGCTAGCCGGACTTGGGGCTGGCGTCGTCCTGACATCCCCCACTGGAGATATAGTCCGCTATGTGCTCCAGATACTGTATACAGACTCTAATAACGTAGCCAAATATGAGGCCTTATTGCATGGTCTTCGGATGGCTGTCTCTATGGGCATACAACGCCTTGAGGTCCGCGGGGATTCAAATGTCGCAATATCCCAAATAAACGGAGACTTTGATGCCAAAGATCCGAAGATGGCGGCTTACCGCAACGCCATACTCAAAATATCGGCTCGGTTCGAGGGGCTTGATTTTCATCACGTGGCCCGAGAAAGCAATCAGGCAGCGGACATCCTTTCTCATATGGGCGCTAAGTGCGACCCCGTCCCACCCAACACCTTCGTGGAAAGGCTCTTCAAGCCATCCGTAGTATGGAGGACGAGAGCGGCAAGACCAGTCCAGATCCGATCATACCCCCAGATTCCAAACACAATCCAGTTATCATTGGGGGCTCGGTCACCGAAATAACACCATCGGCCCAAACAATCATGGCAGTAATCGCCCCATGGACCGAACCCTTCCTGGCCTACCTCAATAGGAGAGAGCTCCCTGCGGACCAGAATGAGGCTCGATGCATTGTTCGACGCTTGAAAGCCTACAAGGTTCATGAAGGAGAGCTCTACAAGAAAAGTACTACCGGAGTCCTTCAAAGGTGCATCTCTGAAGAAGAAAGGTGGCAGCTCTTGGCTGAAATCCATGCTGGTCTTGGCGGTCATCATGCCGCAGCTCGTACCCTTGTAAGCAAGGCCTTTCGAACTGGTTTCTTCTGGCCTACGGCCTGAGTAGACGCGCAGGACCTCGTCTAGTGGTGCGTTGGATGCCAGCTTTTCGCCAATCAAAGCCATATGCCGCCTACTGCTCTACAAACAATCCCCATTACTTGGCCTTTTGCGGTCTGGGGGCTTGACATGGTCGGACCCCTTAAAGGGGGAAGTCATAAGAAAAAATATCTGTTGGTCATGGTAGATAAATTCACCAAGTGGATAGAGGCCAAACCAGTTAAAATGTCCGAAGCCGGACTAGTGATAGACTTCATATCCGGGGTCGTACACCGTTATGGTGTCCCACATAGCATCATCACCGATAACGGCTCTAACTTCACAGCGGACGAAGTAAAAACATGTTGTGCTAATATGGGCATCAAGCTCGACTACGCTTCCGTCTAGCACCCTCAAACAAACGGTCAAGTCGAATGGGCTAATGGCTTAATAATGAGCGACATTAAACCCAGACTAGTGCGGTACTTAAATAAGTCGGATGAACACTTGGTTGAGGAGCTCGACTCCGTACTCTGGGGGCTGCGGACCACGCCCAATCGCACGACCGGATACACACCGTTCTTCATGGTCTACGGCGCAGAGGCTGTCTTGCCCTGCGATATTATTCACGACTCACCTCGGGTACGCATGTACAAGGAAAAATAGGCCGAGATCGATCGGCAAGATGACTTAGACGGCTTGGAGGAGGAGCGCGATGTCGCAAAAGCTCGTTCAGCATTCTATCAACAACAAGCTCGAAGATACCAAAGCAGAGAGGTGCAGGCCAAGACGTACAATGTCGGCGAACTCGTTCTATGCCTACCAGAGAAGAAAAGGGACAAGCTCAAGCGCAAATGGGAGGGTCCCTTCATTATAGATGAAGTTCTCACTGGAGGATCGTATCGCCTTCATAATGCATCGGACAATCGCTTAGAGCCAAACCCATGGAACGCTGCCAGACTCTGAAGATTCTACGCCTAAGTCCGGACTCACTGTTCGTTACATTTTTCTATTTTCCTCTTTCTTCTTTTCATTTTTATACAACTTCTAGCCCGTATTCGGATAAACCGCACACTTATGGGGTATACATCCTTAAATGTACATACCCCCCAATACCTGGGGGCTTCTTGCCACAGAGGCTTATTATTATTTTTTGAGCATCAAGCTCACTATATATCTGTTTCGTCTTCTCATACATGCCTTTTCTTCGCCATTATATGCACCTTTATGACTTAAGTTTTTGCCAAGCTGGGTTGCCTGGCTCCTGTGCTTATGCCCTACGTTCCCGTTTGTTCGGCTAGGGCATAAAGAGAGCACCTCTACGATTGTTACAGCCGGGTCATCCGGACGTGTACCTCAGACGGGTGAAGCCAAAAGCTAGCGTTCTTAAGGGAATAACAGGTCGAAGGACATAAGATGAACTGCACTCGTTGCTATATAAGCCTCCAACATATAACAAGTACTGTGATTTTTTATCATAGCTCGGGCATGAATAACATGCTGGCCCAGGGAAAGGAACCCTTAACGGAACTATTCTCCTTGGAAGATGTTTCTTATGATCAAATGTAATATAATATAACTCCCTGAACACAACTTGTCTATTCAAGCAACTATGACCGGACTGCCTAGTTTCCGAACATACTTCGGTGCTTCTCATGAGTACAATATTCAGAAACACTCCAAACTTTGGATTTTGGAGGTTAAAGCAGACGGTATGCCATGACAAATGTTTTATAATTCGGCTGGAGATACGTTCCTCGACATAAGTACATTACTACTTGGACTCGAAAACTTCCTCCTCTAGACCATCTAATAAATTGTCTAGCTTACAATCCTGTTGCGAAAACTTGGCGGCTATCTTTAGTTGGTCATATACCAAGCTAATGGGAATTTCTTGTCCATCTGATCCTCGAGGCCCAACCTGGGCCATATGATTTGGATCAAGCCCGGTGTACCGCGTTGTCACCATGTCCCAGGCCTCTCGTGCCCCTTCTCGGCATGCGGATATCTTCCACAGTCCAAAGCGGCGCCGAGCTCCCTTGAGTAAAGTCACGAGCTCTTCCATACCTCCTGGAGGAGCATCGGCCGGCCACAAAGCCTTAGCAATGTTCCTCATTGCCTTCCGGGCTCGCCCATGGACTTTTGACAGCTCTTGTAGCACGTCGCCTTGGAATCCGGACACTTCTCCCTCGGGCCACCCAGTTAACACACCTACAGGTACAAAATCCTGTTAAAACTTTTTCATCAAGGGATCTTAATGAAAGTAAAGGTTTCAAGACATACGGAATATGCCGCCTTTTAGCTTTCTGTCCTCTTTCAAAGCATCCGACAGCTGGGCTCTAACGTCCTTTAGCTCCTCGGCTAGCTTGGTATTAGCATCCTGTAGCTTGTTTTTCTCATCCCTGGTCCGCGTTAATATACGCTGACTAGCAGCTTCTTGACTTTCGGCATGTTGTTTATCCGCCTGCGCGGCCTTCAGTTCCTCTTCCAGTTGATTCGGGGATGCTGCCATCATAAATACATCAGTGTCTATTTCGAAAAGTACTGCTGGCGCATGATTCTATTTTTTGGACAGTAGTAGACATTACCAGTCGGTGCCTCCTTGGACTTCGCCAGTTCAGTGGTAATAACAGTTAGCTGGGTCCGACATTTTTCGAGCTCCTGAGATAGCATGTTGTTCTTCTCCGTGAGTAGCTGATTATGCAACAATCCTTAAATCAGTTGCGTCAACTGCTTTAAGTCTTGTGAGCTACTGACAGATGATCTTACCCACATGTCCTTGGAAAGCTGTTGCGTGGCTCCAGCAAGCCCATCCCGAGCCGCTCGGATGTATGCATCCGCCGAGCTGAAAGCATTAAATGCTTCTTCGGTAAAGGTGGGGTCGCGCATAGCCGCTCTCCGGCGCCGATGGTTCATGGCACTCTCCACTTCGGAGTTGGTGACGGATACATCATCCGAATCCTCATGGGGAGGACAATCCGGTATTACACCTGCATCGACCCCAGCCCTTGGGCGGGATCCGGAGTCGGATGGGGTGACGCATGGGGGTCCCCGGACACAGTCCAACGTATGCTTTTCCTAAAAATGTGTGGCAGGAAATGTCAAAACTTGGTACCTCTGCCACGAGCATATTAAAAATCCATACCTTCTTGAGGGTGGGGGCTCGGTAGTACCACCGTCCGTATTTCTTTTCGAAGACCCGCCCCGCGTAGGCGTCGCCTTCTTAAGGGACGCCTCTGATGTGGTGTGGCGAGACGAGCGCCGCCCCTTTGAACGCACGAGACAATGTGGTAGATAAGGCACAGGGAGAAAACTCTTTTTGAGGAAATGTATCCTGGGGACTTAAGTGGGAAGAGGGGAGAAGGCCGGGGTAATCGGCTATAATGGCCACTTCCGTGCCGTCATAACTTGCTTGATAAAAGACCCCCTCCTTGAGTTCTACGAATATATCCGGATCCTCTTCAAATCCGGGATCCAGGTCCCGAATGTGGTCCTCCGGCTGCGGGGCGGGGCTGTAGATCCCCGCGGCGACCTTCCTCCATTCCTGATGAAAAATAGTCGAATTAAGTTCGGCTAAGCATTACTCAGGAAGAGAGTAACATTATGGAGCGAAGGCTTACCCAGCTGGGAGGGTTGTACATGGAAAAGCCCTCTCGACACTTAAGGCGAGTAAACTCTTCTTTCTCCCCCTTATAGAGATTGGCCAGTATGGCAGCCAAGGCGGCGAAGTTGTCCGGACCCTTGCGCTCGCATCATGATGCGTCGTCTTTCCCGTTGTAGTGCCACATGGGGAGCCCTCTGGATTGGAGTGGCTGAACGCCCCCCGTTATTGAAATCGCCATTACCTCAATAATGGACAATGCGGATTGAGCAAGCGTCTTTATCTTGTCCAGTAGCTTCTTAACCTCCGCGCTATCTTCCTCCTCGAGGCTTCAGGGCGCCAGTTGTGGCGCTTCTTTAACAGAGCATTGGAAAATGCAGGTAGGCCTTGTCGGATGGGGTATGGGAGAACGACATCTTCAATATAAAACCACTCCAAGGGCCACTCTTCTAATGCCTTCTTCGGAGAGCCAAACAGGTATCCTGTCCCGGCTATGCGCCATACTTCGGCGCCGCCCACCTCGAATATGGACCCCTTTTGGGAGCGAGGGACGAGGCAGAAAAGCTTCCTCCATAAATCAAAATGGGCCTCGCAGCCTAGGAACAACTCACAAAGAGCCACGAAGCCCGAGATATGCAGTATGGAGCCCGGCGTGAGATTGTGCAGCTGGACTCCGTAGTACTCCAAGAGACCTCGGAGGAAGGGGTAGATTGGAAATCCAACGCCTCGTGAGAGAAAGGAAACGAAGCACACTCGCTCCCCCTTTGAAGGGTTGGGGAAATTTTCCGCCAAGGCTTCGCCATTGAAATAAGTTAATCCCGCCCGAACGGGGACTAGATCCGCGGGAGGGAGGTATCCTTGCACCTGAAGCTTGGTCAGTTGAGTATGGGATACCGAACAGCTCTCCCAATCGCCTTTTTGAGGACCGTGGGGACGGGGGGAAGAACTGGGAGCACTGGCCATGTTTGCATGGTTTTTTGTGGCAAGTTCTAAGGTTTTCGCCTAGTGTGGAATGGCATGTGAGATCTAACCTCTTTAAATAGACGCCTTCCGTACGCTGTCGGGGTGTTATTTGTAAAAACGCCTGGACCTTTCGTGTTCATTTGACACGTGGAAGCCGAGGCGACGGAGGCGCGGAAGCCGAAGGATATAATATTTTATGCAGAGTCGAACCGTCCGGAGTATCATGGAGGGCCTACCCGGCAGGACTGAAGATGCAAGCGGTTCTTTTTGTTCAAGTTGCTCTGGAGTATTCGGAAGAGGAACCCGCCTTGCAATGCCGAAGACAATCTGCACGCCGGACATGTCGTCGTTGAAGCCAGGTTCGGGGGCTACTGAGGGAGTCCTGGATTAGGGGGTCTCCGGACGTCCGGGCTATGTGACGTGGGCCGAGCTTGTGGGCCGTGAAGATACAAGATGGAAGGCTTTCCCCCGTGTCCGGATGGGACTCCCCTTGGCGTGGAAGGCAAGCTTGGCGTTCGGATAAGAAGATTCCTTTCTCTGTAAACCGACTCTGTATAGCCCTAGCCCCCTCCGGTGTCTATATAAACCGGAGGGTTTAGTCCGTAGAGGCAATCATAAACACACATGCTAGAAATCTAGGGATTAGCCATTACGATCTCGAGGTAGATCAACTCTTGTAACCTCTGTACTCATCAAAGTCAATCAAGCAGGAAGTAGGGTATTACCTCCATCAAGAGGGCCCGAACCTGGGTAAACACTGCGTCCCTGCCTCCTGTTACCTTCGATCCTTAGACGCACAGTTCGTGACCCCCTACCTGAGATCCGCCGGTTTTGACACCGACAGCGAGCTGCTGACGCGTGACTTTCTTTTGGTCCCGGTTGGTGTTACCAACCGGGACTAAAGGTCCTCCTGCTTGGGCGCCCCGCAGCGGCCACGTGGAGCCCCTTCTGTCCCAGTTCGTAAGCGAACCGGGACTAAAGGTTTTGGGCTTTAGTCCCGACCGTTTTGTCCCGGTTCCAGAACCGGGACTAAAGGCCCTCTGGAACCGGGACTAGCTCCCTTTTTTCCACTAGTGAAGGCTCCATGGCTGAAAGTGCGTGAGGTATGAATCCTGGCGAGTGCCATGAATTCGGCATCCTTGTCTAGTTCCTCAAGGTCTTCCTCTAAGACGACGTCCCCCTGTTCATCTTCGTGTAGGTTAAGATATTTGAACTTGTCTCCCAGGTCCTCGGTGTTAGATGTAGAGCCACTGCCACCCGAGGACTCAGTTTCTCCGACCTTATTTTCTTCCACGTCAACGCCCTGTGCGCCACCGCCCAGGTCCGCTCTGTTCTTAGTAGCATTGCTGCGAACTCTCGAAGTAGTAGAATTCTCGCTCGCCATCTTCCCAGAAGCCAACGAATACGTGATCCAGGTCTATGCTTGTCTCCTAATACAGCGATGATCTCTCTTGGATGGAATCGCAGGGAACTCGAGGTCAAATCCGGAGAGGAGTTGCCGGAGATCGTAGCCGCCAAGCTTATCGCCTAGCAGAGGAAAACCCTAAAACGGGTATGAGACGTTATGTGTAGATGTGTCAATTGTATAGAAAATATGTGCTTATGTGATCAAATATCAGTATGTGCTTAGTACTGTTTACGTCATGCTTATGATTTATTCCTACATTAAATGAATCAAACAATTGCTTATTTACTCAACAGCAAGAAAAAGCATCAGCTAAAAAACATGTTGTATCTATTATATTGTACAGGTGGACGCACATGTAAACGCCACATGGGAACCAAGAGCCGCGGCCGAGCCTGCCTAGCTAGCAGAGGAGCGACTCGACGAACATGTCGTCCCGGGGCTCGTCCTTGGTGCGCTGGAAGGCGCCGCCGGCCGCGTAGCCTCGGTGTCCGGCGGCAGGGTTGGTGAGCATCTCGAGGGTGTACGGGGCCGGCACGGCGGCAGGCCAGATGACGCCCGAGCTGTCGGAGGAAGATGTCGCCGGCAGCGCGCGGCCCCGGCCGACCGGCACGTCGTGGCTGTGCTTACCCTCGTAGGTGGTGATCACCGCGCGGTTGTCGTGCGAGGCCCGCTCCACATGCTTGCGCACTGGGCAACCCACCGTTGTGCACTTGTAGTAGCTCCTGGGGTTGGGATTGCCCTTGACAACCTTCTGCCCGTACTTCCTCCACCGGAAGCCGTCGTCGAGTATGTCTATATCGCTCAGCGTCTGCACCACAAGCCTCGGCTCGCGCACGGGCTTCCCGCAGCCGCCGGTGCCACCTGAACTGCCCTCGTTGTCGGCATGCTCCTTCCTGACAACCAATCAAACACACAATCTTCAAATTAATCTAACAACACGTATGAGAAAGCAAACCGCAGCGGAACACGTATGGAGTACTTTACAGAGTTAGTATTTGGCAAGCAATGATCAATTACTTACCGGCGCTTGGTCACGGGCTCAGCGCCATCACTGAGCTGCAACCCGTTGTCGGCCTCATCGTCTCCGAAAGTGACGGATGAATTCTCCGGCGTCGGCCCAGAGTGCTCCGAGCCGTTGGCATGATCCTCCGCGACGACCGCCGCACAGCCGGAGGAGTTGCGGCGCGTGGAGAGGGGCTTCGGGTGGTCGTGTGCGCCCTTGTAGACAATCTGCGTGATGCGGCCGTCGGCGAGAGAGCGCTCCACTTTCTTCTTCATGGAGCAATTGTTGTAGGTGCACTTGTAGTAGCTCCGCGGGTTCTCGCTCCCCTTAACTTGCTTCTGCCCGTACTTCCTCCAGTTGTATCCGTCCTCAACCTGCTTGTTGTTGCCGCCGCCGCTGCTGCTCTTGTTGCTCACTTCTACCACTTGTTGTTGTTGCTGCTGCTGCTGCTCCTGCACAAACATATACGTCTTTGTGAGCTACGACTGTATTGTCAGAGAGAGATAAAAAAGCATAACAAGTTCATAGTTAGTACTAGTAGCATACAGCCTCGGTGCATGCTCTAACAGTTAAACTAAGTTAAGAATAATAGTACTGAATATCTTTGTACTAGTATTATGTACCTTGAATAAAGGTAAGCAATTTGCTTGAGCGTTGACCGTGGCGTTGGACTTCACTGCGTGAAAGGAGAAGCCAAAGAGGCCGCTGTCTCCTCGGCAGGGCTCATCCTGCTGAAAGGTGTTCAGATCGGCGCTCGCCTGCCAGTCGTACCTCCGCGCAGGGATCGCACCTGTGGTCGGAGACGCCAGGATCTGACAGAAACACAGGCGGCAGCTAAAATCAGCACCACGGATCATACGCACATAGTACTACGAAACTAGCAGAAAACTGCGCATGAGCAACACGAGATGGAGAGCGCGTACATGGGAGTAGTTGAGGAGAACGGGGGAGTCGAGCAGCTCAGCAGGGCTGAGGCCCGCAGGGATGGAGAAGCAGGAGAAGGGCGACGAGATGGGCAGGCTGGGCGGCTGCGCGGACTTGAACTTGGGCGCCCCGGCCCGGCCCCCTCGGTTGAACCCCCTTGGCGACCGCTCCGCGTCGCCGGCGCCGGACCCTGACAGAAGCTCGGTGAAGGACGTGATGAAGGGCGGCGGCGTGAACGTGAACCCTGCGTGGTCCAAGCTCCCCGTGGAGGAGGACATGGCGATCGACGCGACGGAAGGAGCAGGGAGATTATTAGATATTGAAACTGAGACTTGGGAGAGGGGTGTGATTGATTGGTAAACAGAGGACAGGAGTGGTTGCTCGGTGGCGCCTTAAGTAGAGCACGGTAGCACGGTAGTGGACCTGTGGCTGTACTGATTCCCGGCAGGCAAGCAACAAGCCCGGGGAGGTGTACCGGTCGCTGACCACGTGGGGTAAGAGTGTCAGTTGACGTGAGCTCAAATGTGAACGTGGTGGTTTGGAGTGCTTCCGCGAAGGGAGTCTGGGTCAAACCTCGTGCGGCTTTGACTGGTCAGCCAGGGCGGCGTGGTTCCGGGAAGTGGGTTTCCGAGAAGAAGAGATGGCGTGGGTGCTTCGCCAGCGACACCATGGAGCATGGCGTGTTCCCACGGCTCTCTTCGCGCGTGCAAATCCGGCTGTAATAGTATGTGCGCAGCTCCCAGGCTGTGATGCTTTGGTATTCAGCAATACTTTATTCAAACTAACCAAGTAGAGCACAAACTGCACAAGCATGCGCATTTCTAATACACATATACACTACCATACAAACCGTACGGCAGATATAACAATGCTAGCATTCTGATTTATATACAAGCGAGGACGGGGCATCAACCCGTTGGCTGGACAGCTGGGTAGCTGTCAGCCCACTCAAGTTCGAGTCCCGACTCAGACACATGATGCTCGCGGAGTTTCTCATATAAAAAAATCAACGAGGGTTAGCTTTTGAGTTGATTTCATTTTTTTTTTGATTTATATATAAGTACCCAAAAAATAAGTTTTGGAAAAGATATTTATAGCCATATATGATAACAAAATTCACATAATTTATGATGCTCAAAGCGAACTTAAATTACAAATATTTGAGGCACTATTATGCTACAAAGTCAAAACTCGATTATTGTTGAATCTTTGAATGATTGGGCACAAAATATTTCATTTTTTTTATATTTATGATACAAAGTCAAAACTCAAAAAGGCAGCCTGAAAAGAATAAAAAAATATTAACTATAGTATTGCCACTTTGGTTCACCACCATTGGCATGAACAATTTAAGCATCTAGATCTCTACAACAACAGCAGCAACAAAGCCTTTAGTCCCAAACAAGTTGATGTAGGCTAGAGGTGAAACCCATAAGATCTCGCGACCAACTCATGGCTCTGACACATGGATAGCAAGCTTCCGCGCACCCATGATACTCCAATCCTTCAGGTCTCTTTTAACGGACTCCTTCAATGTCAATCCGGTCTACCCCGACCTTTCTTGACATTTTCCGCACGTTTTAGCCCTCCGCTATGCACTGGAGCTTCTGGAGGCATGCGCTGAATATGCCAAACCATCTCAGACGATGTTGGACAAGCTTCTCTTCAATTGGTGCTACGCCAACTCTATCTCGTATATCATCATTCCAGACTCGATCTTCCTCGTGTGGCCACACATCCATCTCAACAAACGCATCTCCGCCACACCTAACTCTTGAACATGTCGTCTTTTGGACAAGCTTCTCTTTAATTGGTGCTACCCCAACTCTATCTCGTATATCATCATTCCAGACTCGATCCTTCCTCGTGTGGCCACACATCCATCTCAACATACGCATCTCCGCCACACCTAACTGTTGAACATGTCGCCTTTTGGACAAGCTTCTCTTCAATTGGTGCTACCCCAACTCTATCTCGTATATCATCATTCCGGACACGATCCTTCCTCATGTGGCCACACATCCATCTCAACATACGCATCTCCGCCACACCTAACGGTTGAACATGTCGCTTTTTAATCGGCCAACACTCAGCGCCATACAACATTGTGGGTCGAACCGTCGTCCTATAGAACTTGCCTTTTAGCTTTTGTGGCACACTCTTATCACAAAGAATGCCAGAAGCTTGGTGCCACTTCATCCATCCGGCTTTGATTCGATGGTTCACATCTTCATCAATACCCCCATCCTCCTGCAGCATTGACCCCAAATATTGAAAGGTGTCCTTCTGAGGCACCATCTGCCCATCAAGGCTAACCTCCTCCTCCTCACACCTAGTAGTACTGAAACCGCACATCATGTACTCGGTATTAGTTCTACTAAGCCTAAACCCTTTCAATTCCAAGGTTTGTCTCCATAACTCCAACTTCCTATTTATCCCGTCTGACTATCATCAACCAGCACCACATCATCCCTAAAGAGCATACACCATGGGATATCTCCTTGTATATCCCTTGTGACCTCATCCATCACGAAGACAAAAAGATAAGGGCTCAAAGCTGGCCCCTGATGCAGTCCTATCTTAATCAGGAAGTCATCAGTGTCGACATTACTTGTTCGAACACTTGTCACAACATTATCGTACATGTCCTTGATGAGTGTAATGTACTTTGCTGGGACTTTGTGTTTCTACAAGGCCCATCACATGACATTCCACGTTATCTTATCATAGGCCTTCTCCAAGTCAATGAACACCATATGCAAGTCCTTCTTTTGCTCTCTATATCTCTCCATAAGTTGTCGTACCAAGAAAATGGCTACCATGGCCGACCTCCCAGGTATGAAACCAAACTGCTTTGGTCACGCTTGTCATTCTTCTTAAGCGGTGCTCAATGACTCTCTCCCATAGCTTCATTGTATGGCTCATCATCTTAATTCCCCGGTAATTAGTACAACTCTGAACATCCCCTTGTTCTTGAAGATTGGTACTAATATACTCCGTCTCCATTCTTCTGGCATCTTGTTTACCCGAAAAAAGAGGTTGAAAAGCTTGGTAATTAGCCATACTATCGCTATGTCCCCGAGGCCTTTCCACACCTCAATGGGGATACAATCAGGCCACATCACCTTGCCTGCTTTCATCCTTTTTAAAGCCTCCCTGACCTCAGACTCCTGAATTCGCCGCACAAAACGCATGCTGGTCTCATCAAAGGAGTCGTCCAGTTCAATGATAGAACTCTCATTCTCCCCATTAAACAGCTTGTCGAATTACTCCCGCCATCTATGCTTAATCTCCTCCTCTTTCACCAGGAGTTGGTTTGCTCCGTCCTTGATGCATTTGACTTGGCCAATATCCTTCGTCTTTCTCTCTCGGAATTCTCCCTCTTGGTGTGTTCCTTGTAAATTATGAGAGAAAAGGCATTATAATTACTCCAAAAAGCATTATTATGGATAAAAACATTAGAAATAACAGTAAGGAAACATGATGCAAAATGGACGTATCAAGTCCCCCAAGCTTAGACTTCGCTTGTCCTCAAGCGAAAACCAAAATCGAAAAACATGTCCACATGCTTTGAGAGGGAGGTGTCGATAAAAATAAAATACGGACATAGAAGCATCATGTTGATCATTATAACAACAAAATTAAACATAGGACTTTTATCATAGAACTTTTATCATATACTTCTCATGAATAAGTAATAGTTCATCACACAATCGAAGTATAAAGCAAAAAATCTATTAGAAACTGACAAACTATGTTCTCAGTCAACTTTGCAACTGGAATTCAATATCTTTTCAGGAAGGGTCACGTGTCGGAGCCTTTAGGCAAGTCCACATACTCAACCATCATATAGTCTTCTATGATTGCTAACACTCACCTCGTACCCATGAGCAAAACGTTTCAACCGGACACATAAAAAGATAGGGGCTTATAGTTTTGCCTCCCAACATACTCACCTCGAGGGTGATGTCAACAATAATAACTTATGCTATCTATATTCAACTGGACATATGTGCCTAGATCTTTCCCCACCACATGGTGCTTCCCAAAGGAGAAAATAAAAGGAATAGAAGGAAAACTTTGACTCTTTGCATAAAAGTAAGTGCATAAAAGTAAAGGATAGGCCCTTCGCAGAGGGAAGTAGAGGTTGCCATGCGCTTATTTGTTTGTATGCTCAATCCCTTAGTGCAAGAGAACGTCACGTTGTATTGCCCCTTAAGATGACAACCTTTATTATGCAGTCTTTCGCTTTTATTCTTGTCATCCAAGTTCGTACAACGCTCAATTTTCTCTTACACTAAATGATCTCACACTTTTAGAAGCAATTTTTATTGCCTTTTTGCACCGATGACTACTTACTTGAGGGATCTTGCTCAATCCCTAGGTAGATATGGTGGACACTTGAAAAAGATTTGGGTTTAAGGGTTTTTGGATGCACAAGTAGTATCTCTACTTAGTGCAGAATTTTTGGCTTGCAAAGATAGGGGCAAGCGCCACATGTTAAAGGATCTATGACAATATGACTTCTATGTGAATATAAGCAAACATAAACCATTAAGTTATGTTCCTTGTCCAACGTCAACAATTTTAGCATATAATATTTTTATGAGGGCTCACAATCACAAAAGATTTCTAGGATAGTATATCTATATGTGAATCTTCTCTTCCCTTATTAATTCTTTCATGAGTTGCATCATTGACTAATGTTATGTTTGTCAATCTCTAATAAAATTTTCTACTTAGACTTTTCCTTATGTGGTGCCATCACCTACCATAGGATTAGTATATAATCTTATTGGTTTATTTCCTTGCTCTTTTTATCTCTTTATTTCTTTTCTTTATTTGCAACATGAGAGTAAAGAAAGCAAAAAATCAAACTAACTTTATTATATAACTTGCACACGATTACAAGAATAGATCACTAAGCAAACTCTCAAAGAAGAAAGGATCGAACTAAACTTTATTTCATCTAAAAGCAAATGATCGAACTAGGATAAGTAAAAGAAAAAAGATAGTGGGATGATACGATACTGAGGCACCTCCCCCAAGCTTGGCGGAAGCCAAGGGGAGTGCCCATACCTGTGTTGGGGAACGTAGTAATTTCAAAAAAATTCCTACGCACACGCAAGATCATGGTGATGCATAGCAACGAGAGGGGAGAGTGTTGTCCACGTACCCTCGTAGACCGAAAGCGGAAGCGTTAACACAACGCAGTTGATGTAGTCGTACGTCTTCACGATCCGACCGATCAAGTACCGAACGCACGACACCTCCGAGTTCAGCACACGTTCAGCTCGATGACGTCCCTCGAACTCCGATCCAGCCGAGTTTTGAGGGAGAGTTTTGTCAGCACGACGGCGTGGTGACGATGTTGATGTTCTACCGACGCAGGGCTTCGCCTAAGCACCGCTACGATATTATCGAGGTGTAATATGGCGGAGGGGGGCACCGCACACGGCTAAGAGATCAATGATCAATTGTTGTGTCTATGGGGTGCCCCCCTACCCCCGTATATAAAGGACCAAAGGGGGGAGGTGCGGCCAGCCTTGGGGCGCGCAAGGAGGAGTCCTACTCCCGTCGGGAGTAGGACTCCCCCCCTTTTCTAGTTGGATTAGGACATGGGAGGGGGAAATTGGAGAGGGAGAAGAAGGAAGGGGGGCGCCGCCCCCTTCTCCTTGTCGTATTCGGACTAGGGGGAGGGGCGCGCGGGCCAGCCCTAGCCGCCTCTCCTCTCTTCCACCTAGGCCCGCTAAGGCCCATTATGTTGCCGGGGGTTCCGGTAACCTCCCGGTACTCCGGTAAAATCCCGATTTCACCCGGAACACTTCCGATATCCAAACATAGGCTTCCAATATATCAATCTTTATGTCTCGACCATTTCGAGACTCCTCGTCATGTCTGTGATCACATCCGGGACTCTGAACAACCTTCGGTACATCAAAACATATAAACTCATAATATAACTGTCATCGAAACGTTAAGCGTGCGGACCCTACGGGTTCGAGAACTATGTAGACATGACCGAGACACGTCTCCGGTCAATAACCAATAGCGGAACCTGGATGCTCATATTGGCTCCCACATATTCTACGAAGATCTTTATCGGTCAGACCGCATAACAACATACGTTGTTCCCTTTGTTATCGGTATTTTTCTTGCTCGAGATTCGGTCGTCGGTATCTCAATACCTAGTTCAATCTCGTTACCGGCAAGTCTCTTTACTCGTTCCGTAATACATCATCTCGCAACAAACTCATTAGTTGCAATGCTTGCAAGGCTTAAGTGATGTGCATTACCGAGAGGGCCCAGAGATACCTCTCCGACAATCGGAGTGACAAATCCTAATCTCGAAATACGCCAACCCAACAAGTAACTTCAGAGACACCTGTAGAGCACCTTTATAATCACCCAGTTACGTTGTGACGTTTGGTAGCACACAAAGTGTTCCTCCGGTAAACGGGAGTTGCATAATCTCATAGTCATAGGAACATGTATAAGTCATGAAGAAAGCAATAGCAACATACTAAACGATCGAGTGCTAAGCTAACGGAATGGGTCAGGTCAATCACATCATTCTCCTAATGATGTGATCCTGTTAATCAAATGACAACTCATGTCAATGGCTAGGAAACATAACCATCTTTGATCAATGAGCTAGTCATGTAGAGGCATACTAGTGACACTCTGTTTGTCTATGTATTCACACAAGTATTATGTTTCCGATTAATACAATTCTAGCATGAATAACAAACATTTATCATGACATAAGGAAATAAATAATAACTTTATTATTGCCTCTAGGGCATATTTCCTTCAGTCTCCCACTTGCACTAGAGTCAATAATCTAGATTACACAGTAATGATTCTTACACCCATAGAGCCTTGGTGCTGATCATGTTTTGCTCGTGGAAGAGGCTTAGTCAACGGGTCTGCAACATTCAGATCCGTATGTATCTTGCAAATTTCTATGTCTCCCACCTGGACTAAATCCCGGATGGAATTGAAGCGTCTCTTGATGTGTTTGGTTCTCTTGTGAAATCTGGATTCCTTTGCTAAGGCAATTGCACCAGTATTGTCACAAAAGATTTTCATTGGACCCGATGCACTAGGTATGACACCTAGATCGGATATGAACTCCTTCATCCAGACTCCTTCATTTGCTGCTTCCGAAGCAGCTATGTACTCCGCTTCACACGTAGATCCCGCCACGACGCTTTGTTTAGAACTGCACCAACTGACAGCTCCACCGTTCAATGTAAACACGTATCCGGTTTGCGATTTAGAATCGTCCGGATCAGTGTCAAAGCTTGCATCGACGTAACCATTTACGATGAGCTCTTTGTCACCTCCATAAACGAGAAACATATCCTTAGTCCTTTTCAGGTATTTCAGGATGTTCTTGACCGCTATCCAGTGATCCACTCCTGGATTACTTTGGTACCTTCCTGCTAGACTTATAGCAAGGCACACATCAGGTCTGGTACACAGCATTGCATACATGATAGAGCCTATGGCTGAAGCATAGGGAACATCTTTCATCTTCTCTCTATCTTCTGCAGTGGTCGGGCATTGAGTCTTACTCAACTTCACACCTTGTAACACAGGCAAGAACCCTTTCTTTGCTTGATCCATTTTGAACTTTTTCAAAACTTTGTCAAGGTATGTGCTTTGTGAAAGTCCAATTAAGCGTCTTGATCTATCTCTATATATCTTGATGCCCAATATATACGCAGCTTCACCGAGGTCTTTCATTGAAAAACTCTTATTCAAGTATCCCTTTATGCTATCCAGAAATTCTATATCATTTCCAATCAGCAATATGTCATCCACATATAATATCAGAAATGCTACAGAGCTCCCACTCACTTTCTTGTAAATACAGGCTTCTCCAAAAGTCTGTACAAAACCAAATGCTTTGATCACACTATCAAAGCGTTTATTCCAACTCCGAGAGGCTTGCACCAGTCCATAAATGGATCGCTGGAGCTTGCACACTTTGTTAGCTCCCTTTGGATTGACAAAACCTTCCGGTTGCATCATATACAATTCTTCTTCCAGAAATCCATTCAGGAATGTAGTTTTGACATCCATTTGCCAAATTTCATAATCATAAAATGCGGCAATTGCTAACATGATTCGGACAGACTTAAGCATCGCTACGGGTGAGAAGGTCTCATCGTAGTCAATCCCTTGAACTTGTCGAAAACCTTTCGCAACAAGTCGAGCTTTATAGATAGTGACATTATCGTCAGCATCAGTCTTCTTCTTGAAGATCCATTTATTTTCAATGGCTTGCCGATCATCGGGCAAGTCAACCAAAGTCCAT
The DNA here is from genome assembly GCF_018294505.1 of Triticum aestivum. NCBI lineage: Eukaryota > Viridiplantae > Streptophyta > Magnoliopsida > Poales > Poaceae > Triticum > Triticum aestivum. The sequence continues at coordinate 56,638,515 of NC_057796.1, forward strand.
ACTTTGTTCTCATACATGGATCCCATCTCGGATTTCATGGCCTCAAGCCATTTTGCGGAATCTGGGCTCACCATCGCTTCTTCATAGTTCGTAGGTTCGTCATGGTCTAGTAACATAACCTCCAAAACAGGATTACCGTACCACTCTGGTGCGGATCTTACTCTGGTTGACCTACGAGGTTTAGTAATAACTTGATCTGAAGTTTCATGATCATCATCATTAACTTCCTCACTAATTGGTGTAGGTGTCGCAGAAACCGGTTTCTGTGATGAACTACTTTCCAATAAGGGAGAAGGTACAGTTACCTCATCAAGTTCTACTTTGCTCCCACTCACTTCTTTCGAGAGAAACTCCTTCTCCAGAAAAATTCCGAATTTAGCAACAAAACTTTTGCCTTCGGATCTGTAATAGAAAGTGTACCCAACAGTCTCCTTTGGGTATCCTATGAAGACACATTTCTCCGATTTGGGTTTGAGCTTATCAGGTTGAAGTTTTTTCACATAAGCATCGCAGCCCCAAACTTTAAGAAACGACAACTTTGGTTTCTTGCCAAACCACAGTTCATAAGGCGTCGTCTGAACGGATTTTGATGGTGCCCTATTTAACGTGAATGCAGCCATCTCTAAAGCATAACCCCAAAACGATAGCGGTAAATCAGTAAGAGACATCATAGATCGCACCATATCTAGTAATGTACGATTACGACGTTCGGACACACCATTACGCTGTGGTGTTCCGGGTGGCGTGAGTTGCGAAACTATTCCGCATTGTTTCAAATGAAGACCAAACTCATAACTCAAATATTCTCCTCCACAATCAGATCGTAGAAATTTTATTTTCTTGTTACGATGATTTTCAACTTCACTCTGAAATTCTTTGAACTTTTGAAATGTTTCAGACTTATGTTTCATTAAGTAGATATACACATATCTGCTCAAATCATCTGTGAAGGTGAGAAAATAACGATATCCGCCACGAGCCTCAATATTCATCGGACCACATACATCTGTATGTATGATTTCCAACAAACCTGTTGCTCTCTCCATAGTTCTGGAGAACAGTGTTTTAGTCATCTTGCCCATGAGGCACGGTTCGCAAGTACCAAGTGATTCATAATCAAGTGGTTCCAAAAGTCCATCAGTATGGAGTTTCTTCATGCGCTTTACACCGATATGACCTAAACGGCAGTGCCACAAATAAGTTGCACTATCATTATCAACTCTGCATCTTTTGGCGGTGCCTCCAGGACGTAATTCTTCTGTGCAGCAATGAGGATAATCCTCAAGTTACGGACCCAGTCCGTGTAATTGCTACCATCATCTTTCAACTTTGCTTTCTCAAGGAACGCATTAAAATTCAACGGAACAACAGCACGGGCCATCTATCTACAATCAACATAGACAAGCAAGATACTATCAGGTACTAAGTTCATGATAAATTCAAGTTCAATTAATCATATTACTTAAGAACTCCCACTTAGATAGACATCCCTCTAATCCTCTAAGTGATCACGTGATCCATATCAACTAAACCATGTCCGATCATCACGTGAGATGGAGTAGTTTCAACGGTGAACATCACTATGTTGATCATATCTACTATATGATTCACGCTCGACCTTTCGGTCTCCGTGTTCCGAGGCCATATCTGTTATATGCTAGGCTCGTCAAGTTTAACCTGAGTATTCCGCGTGTGCACTGTTTTGCACCCGTTGTATTTGAACATAGAGCCTATCACACCCGATCATCACGTGGTGTCTCAGCACGAAGAACTTTCTCAACGGTGCATACTCAGGGAGAACACTTATACTTTGATAATTTAGTGAGGGATCATCTTATAATGCTACCGTCAATCAAAGCAAGATAAGATGCATAAAAAGATAAACATCACATGCAATCAATATAAGTGATATGATATGGCCATCATCATCTTGTGCTTGTGATCTCCATCTCCGAAGCACCGTCATGATCATCATCGTCATCGGCGCGACACCTTGATCTCCATCGTACCATCGTTGTCGTCTCGCCAATCTTATGCTTCTACGACTATCGCTATCGCTTAGTGATAAAGTAAAGCATTACAGGGCGATTGCATTGCATACAATAAAGCGACAACCATATGGCTCCTGCCAGTTGCCGATAACTCGGTTACAAAACATGATCATCTCATACAATAAAATTTAGCATCATGTCTTGACCATATCACATCACAACATGCCCTGCAAAAAAAAGTTAGATGTCCTCTACTTTGTTGTTGCAAGTTTTACGTGGCTGCTACGGGCTTAGCAAGAATCATTCTTACCTACGCATCAAAACCACAACGATAGTTTGTCAAGTTTGTGTTGTTTTAACCTTCACAAGGACCGGGCGTAGCCACACTCGGTTCAACTAAAGTTGGAGAAACTGACACCCGCCAGCCACCTCTGTGCAAAGCACGTCGGAAGAACCAGTCTCGCGTAAGCGTACGCGTAATGTCGGTCCGGGCCGCTTCATCCAACATACCGCCGAACCAAAGTATGACATGCTGGTAAGCAGTATGACTTATATCGCCCACAACTCACTTGTGTTCTACTCGTGCATATGACATCTACGCATAAAACCTGGCTCGGATGCCACTGTTGGGGAACGTAGTAATTTCAAAAAAATTCCAACGCACACGCAAGATCATGGTGATGCATAGCAACGAGAGGGGAGAGTGTTGTCCACGTACCCTCGTAGACTGAAAGCGGAAGCGTTAACACAACGCGGTTGATGTAGTCGTACGTCTTCACGATCCGACCGATCAAGTACCGAACGCACGGCACCTCTGAGTTCAGCACACGTTCAGCTCGATGACGTCCCTCGAACTCCGATCCAGCCGAGTGTTGAGGGAGAGTTTCGTCAGCATGACGGCGTGGTGACGATGTTGATGTTCTACCGACGCAGGGCTTCGCCTAAGCACCGCTACGATATTATCGAGGTGTAATATGGTGGAGGGGGGCACCGCACACGGCTAAGAGATCAATGATCAATTGTTGTGTCTATGGGGTGCCCCCTGCCCCCATATATAAAGGATCAAAGGGGGGGAGGTGCGGCCAGCCTTGGGGTGCGCCAGGAGGAGTCCTACTCCCACCGGGAGTAGGACTCCCCCCTTTTTCTAGTTGGATTAGGACTTGGGAGGGGCGAAAGAGGAGAGGGAGCAGAAGGAAGGGGGGCGCCGCCCCCTTCTCCTTGTCCTATTCGGACTAGGGGGGAGGGGCGTGCGGCCCAGCCCTAGCCGCCTCTCCTCTCTTCCACCTAGGCCCACTAAGGCCCATTATGTTGCCGGGGGGTTCCGGTAACCTCCCGGTACTCCGGTAAAATCCCGATTTCACCCGGAACACTTCCGATATCCAAACATAGGCTTCCAATATATCAATCTTTATGTCTCGACCATTTCGAGACTCCTCGTCATGTCCGTGGTCACATCCGGGACTCCGAACAACCTTCGGTACATCAAAACATATAAACTCATAATATAACTGTCATCGAAACGTTAAGCGTGCGGAGCCTACGGGTTCGAGAACTATGTAGACATGACTGAGACACGTCTCCGGTCAATAACCAATAGCGGAACCTGGATGCTCATATTGGCTCCCACATATTCTATGAAGATCTTTATCGGTCAGACCGCATAACAACATACGTTGTTCCCTTTGTCATCAGTATTTTTCTTGCTCGAGATTCGATCGTCGATATCCCAATACCTAGTTCAATCTCGTTACCGGCAAGTCTCTTTACTCGTTCCGTAATACATCATCTCGCAACAAACTCATTAGTTGCAATGCTTGCAAGGCTTAAGTGATGTGCATTACCGAGAGGGCCCAGAGATACCTCTCCGACAATCGGAGTGACATATCCTGATCTCGAAATACGCCAACCCAACAAGTACCTTCGGAGACACCTGTAGAGCACCTTTATAATCACCCAGTTACGTTGTGACGTTTGGTAGCACACAAAGTGTTCCTCCGATAAATGGGAGTTGCATAATCTCATAGTCATAGGAACATGTATAAGTCATGAAGAAAGCAATAGCAACATACTAAACGATCGAGTGCTAAGCTAACGGAATGGTCAGGTCAATCACATCATTCTCCTAATGATGTGATCCCGTTAATCAAATGACAACTCATGTCAATGGCAAGGAAACATAACCATCTTTGATCAACGAGCTAGTCAAGTAGAGGCATACTAGTGACACTCTGCTTGTCTATGTATTCACACAAGTATTATGTTTCCGGTTAATACAATTCTAGCATGAATAATAAACATTTATCATGATATAAGGAAATAAATAATAACTTTATTATTGCCTCTAGGGCATATTTCCTTCAACCTGAGGCTCAATTTTCCTTTGGTGGTGGTGACAATTTTGCCTTCAACTTCTTCATATTGTAGTTGAGGAGAGCAATTTCTTCTTTTAGATCGTCGACCTCCAATTCCAACTTCAAGATCTTGTCACATAAATCCCCTTTGCTTTTCTGCCGGAAACGAGAAGGAATAAATCGGGTAGGTCGTTTAGGGAGGCTGGATTTCTTGAACTCTATATGCATGTCCCCGGGTTGAGGTAGAGGAACATCTTCCTCCTCCGAGGGTGAATCATCGATCCTCATCAAATGAACATCCTCCTCATCATCCGAAGTTCGACCATAAGGAGATAAGTCCTCATAGGTCTTTGGGTCAGCAATAAGATGTGAGACATAGCTCTCTCCGTCGGAGTCTTGGGACGACATAATTTCAGATCTACGCAGAAAACAACAAGAAAAGAGAATAGAGGATCTCTCTGTGATACGGCGATCAACAGGTTCGGGAAGTATATATATATATATATATATATATATATATATATATATATATATATATATGGTGTCTTGTGCCCACCTGGGGACGCTTCCTGGAAGTTTCTTTATTTCCAAAATTTTAAAATATTCCAAAAAAGATAAAAATATTTTTGCGGATTTTTTGGAGTCTGTTTACTTACCGTATCACGTACCTCTTTATTTTCACGATTCTGGAGTGTTCTGGAAGGACTCTTTTATGTGCTCTTCCGGTGTCAAAGGTTTGATAATATTACTTTCAACATTGATAGGCGTACATGTGATATAATGCTTTATCCGTTGCCCATTGACAACCTTCGGGTTAGTACCTTCAGAGTTATTTATTTTGATGGTTCCAGACCGGTAAACCTCCTCGATGATATATGGGCCTTCCCATTTTGAGAGGAGTTTTCCTGCAAAAATCTAAAACGAGAGTTGTACAAAAGAACATATTCTCCAACTTTAAACTCACGCTTTTGAATTCTTTTGTCATGCCATCTTTTAACTTTTTCTTTGAATAACTTTGCATCTTCATAAGCTTGGGTTCTCCATTCATCTAAAGATCTTATATCAAATAACCTCTTTTCACCAGCAAGTTTGAAATCATAGTTCAGTTCTTTAACTACCCAATATGCTTTACGTTCTAACTCAAGAGGCAAATGACAAGCTTTTCCATAAACCATTTTATAAGGAGACATACCCATAGGATTTTTATATGCTGTTCTATAAGCCCAAAGTGCATCATCTGATTTCTTAGACCAATTCTTCCTGGACCTATTAACAGTCTTTTGCAAAGTTAATTTAATTTCTCTATTGCTAAGTTCAACTTGACCACTAGACTGAGGATGATAGGGTGATGCAATTCTATGGTTAACATCATACTTAGCAAGCATCCTACGGAAAGCACCATGAATAAAGTGTGAACCACCATTAGTCATTAAATAACTAGGGACTCCAAACCTTGGGAATATAACTTCCTTAAGCATTTTAATAGAGGTGTTGTGATCAGCACTACTAGTTGGAATAGCTTCTACCCATTTAGTAACATAATCAACAGCAACCAAAATATGTGTGTACCCATTAGAGGAAGGAAAACGTCCCATGTAATAAAAGCCCCAAACATCAAATGGTTCAACAACAAGTGAATAATTCATAGGCATTTCTTGACGCTTACCGATATTACCTATTCTTTGACATTCATCACAAGAAGAGACAAACTTACGGGCATCCTTGAAGAGAGTAGGCCAATAAAATCCAGCAATACCTTGTGAGCAGTTCTATGTCCAGCATGATGCCCTCCATAAGCTTCCGAGTGACATTTTCGTAGGATTTTTCCCTGTTCATGCTCAGGTACACAGCGTCTAGTAATACCATCTACTCCTTTATAAAGATGTGGGTCATCCCAAAAGTGATGTATTAAATCATAGAAGAATTTTTTTGTTTTGCTAGTATGTAAAGCTAGGTGGTAAGTATTTAGCAACAATGTAATTAGCATAGTCAGCATACCAAGGAGTACTATGAGAAACATTTATTGCAGCTAACTGCTCATCAGGAAAATATCATCAATAGGTAGTGGGTCATCAAGCACATTTTCAAGCCTAGACAAGTTATCAGCTACTGTGTTCTCAGCTCCTTTTCTATCAATGATATCTAAATCAAATTCTTGTAACAAGAGAACCCAACGAACAAGTCTAGGTTTAGCATCTTTCTTTTCCATAAGATATTTAATAGCAGCATGGTCTGTGTGAACAGTTACTTTGGAATCAACAATATAAGATCTAAATTTATCACAAGCAAACACCGCTGCTAAGAATTCTTTTTCATTAGTAGCATAATTTCTCTGAGCACTGTCTAGAATTTTTACTAGCATAATGAATAACATTCAATTTCTTATCAACTCTTTGTCCTAGAACAGCACCAACAACATAATCACTAGCATCACACATAATTTCAAAAGGCAAGTTCCAATCAGGTGGTTGAACAATAGGTGCAGATATTAAGGCTTTCTTGAGTGTTTCAAAGGTTTCAAAACAATCATCATAAAAAAGAAAAGGAATATCCTTTTGCAAAAGATTAGTAAGAGGCCTAGAAATTTTAGAAAAGTCTTTGATAAATCTCCTACAGAAACCAGCATGACCTAGGAAACTACGAATACATTTGATGTCCTTAGGATATGGCATTTTCTCAATTGCATCAACCTTAGCTTGGTCCACTTCAATACCTCTTTCAGAAATTTTATGACCCAAGACAATGCCTTCATTAACCATAAAGTGGCACTTCTCCCAATTCAAGACAAGATTTGTTTTTTCACGTCTCTGCAAAACTCGCTCAAGATTGCTTAAACAATCATCAAAAGACTTCCCATAAACAAAAAAGTCATCCATGAAAACCTCAACAATCTATTCACAAAAGTCAGAGAAGATAGCAGTCATACATCTTTGAAAGGTAGCAGGTGCATTACATAAACCAAAAGGCATACGTCTATAAGCATGAGTTCCAAAGGGACAAGTAAAAGTAGTTTTTTCTTGATCAGGTTGAGAAACAGGTATTTGTGAAAAGTCAGAATATCCATCTAGGAAGCAGAAGTGTGTGTGCTTAGATAATCTTTCAAGCATTTGATCAATAAAAGGCAAAGGGTAGTGACCTTTCTAGTTGCTTTGTTTAATTTTCTGTAATCAATTACCATTCTATAGCCTGTAACAATTCTTTGTGGAATAAGTTCATTCTTATCATTAGGAACAACAGTAATACCTCCTTTCTTAGGGACAAAATGAATAGGACTTACCCATCTACTGTGAGCTATAGGATAGATTATACCTGCTTCCAAAAGTTTTAAGATTTCCGTTCTTACCACTTCCTTCATTTTTGGATTCAACCGACGTTGGTGATCAACGATGGGTTTAGCATCAGGTTCCATATTAATTTTGTGATGACATAGAGTGGGACTAATGCCCTTTAAATCGGTAAGAGTATATCCAATAGCTGCCCGGTGCTTCCTTAGAACTTTCAATAATCTTTCTTCTTCATGTTCTGAAAGGTTAACACTAATAATAACAGGATATATTTTCTTTTCATCAAGATAAGCATATTTCAAAGTGTCTGGCAATTGTTTTAATTCAAACACAGGATCACCTTTAGGTGGAGGAGGACCTCCTAGAGTTTCAATAGGCAAATTGTGTTTAAGCAGAGGACGTTCTTCAAAGAAACCTTATCTATTTCATTTCTTTCATGCATATGTAAATCATTTTCATGGTCTAGCAAATATTGTTCTAAAGGATCAGTAGGTGGAATAGCAATAGAAGCAAGACCAATTAATTCATCCTTACTAGGCAATTCTTTTTCATGATGATTTCTACTAAACTTGGAAAAATTAAACTCATGAGACCCATCACCAAAGCTAACACCAACAGTTTGTTTCTTACAATCTATCTTAGCATTAACTGTATTCAAGAAAGGCCTACCAAAGATAATGGGACAAAAGTCATCTTGTGGGGAACCAAGAACAAGAAAATCAGTAGGGTATTTAATTTTCCCACATAAGACATCAACATCTCTAATAATCCCAAATGGTGATATGGTGTCTCTATTAGCAAGTTTAATAGTAACATCTATTTCTTCTATCTCAGCAGGTGCTATGTCTTTCATAATTTCTTGATATAAAGTGTAAGGAATAGCACTCACACTAGCACCCATGTCACATAAACCATGATAACAGTGATATCCTATTTTAACTGAAATAACAGGCATGCCAACAACAGGTCTATATTTATCTCTTTTATCAGGTTTAGCAATTCTATCGGCTTCTTCACAGAAGTAAATAACATGCCCATCCATATCTTCTTCCAAGAGATCTTTAACCATAGCAATACTAGGTTCTACTTTAATTTGTTCATCAGGTTTAGGTGTTCTAATATAGCTTTTATTGACCACAGTTGAAACTTTAGCATGTTCCTTAAGCCTAATAGGGAAAGGTGGTTTCTCAATATAAGCAGAAGGAACAACTGGATCAAAATTATAAAGTATAGTTTCTTCTTTAACTGGTACTGGTTCTTTAATTTCTTCTTTAATAGGTGGGTGATATTTAACCACTTCTTCTTAGGGAGTTCAACATGAGTAGCAAATGATTCACAAAAGGAGGCTACTATCTTAGAGTCAAGAACATATTTAGTGTAAACTTTTGAAAAGCATCAGTATCCATAAAAGATTTAACACAATCATACTTAAGTTTAATATGTGACTCTTTACCTTCGTCGAGTTCCCAATATTTAGAGTTGCATTTAATTCTTTCCAAAAGATCCCACCGGAATTCAATAGTCTTCTTCATAAATGAACCAGCACAAGAAGTATCAAGCATGGTTTGATCATTATGAGAAAGCCGAGCATAAAAATTCTGGATAGTAATTTCTCTTGAGAGCTCATGATTGGGGCATGAATATAACATTGACTTAAGCCTCCCCCAAGCTAGAGCGATACTTTCTCCTTCACGAGGCCAAAAATCATATATATAGTTCCGATCACGATGAACTAGATGCATAGGATAATTTTTTTTGGTGGAGTTCCAATTTCAAACGATTCCAATTCCATGATCCAATATCATCACATAGCCTATACCATGCCAATGCTTTTCCCTTCAAAGATAAAGGGAAAACCTTTTTCATAACTTTATCCCTTGGTAAACCTGCAAGCTTAAACAATTCACAAATTTGTTCCACATATATCATGTGCATATCAGGATGTTCCGTTCCATCTCCTGCATAAGGATTAGCTAGCAGTTTTTCTATCATACCTGAAGGAATTTGATATTCAATATTTTCAGTAGGTGCAGTAGGTTGAGGGGTAGCTAATTGTGGTTCTGGACGAGGTGAAGATACCCCGAACAAACCCCTCAAAGGATTGTTTTCCATAGTAACAAGTGACAATAAATTTCAGCACACTATATAAATGTTTCCTTACCAAATTCCACTTACCAAAGGCGCTTCACTCCCTGGCAACGGCGCCAGAAAATAGCCTTGATGACCCACAAGTATAGGGGATCAATTGTAGCTCTTTTCAATAAGTAAGAGTGTCGAACCCAACGAGGAGCAGAAGGAAATGACAAGTAGTTTTCAGTAAGGTAATCTCTGCAAGTGCTGAAATTGTAATTAGCGGAGTAGTTTGATAGCAAGATAATTTGTAACAAGCAAGTAACGATAATAGTAACTAAAGTGCAGCAAGGTAGCGCAATCCTTTTGAGGCAAACGACAGGCCAAAATGTTATCTGATGATAAGCAAAGCGTTCTTGAGGGTACACAGGAATTTCATCTAGTCAGTTTCATCATGTTGGTTTGATTTGTGTTCGCTACTTTGATAATTTGATATGTGGGTGGACCGGTGCTTAGGTGATGTTCTTACTTGAACAAAGCTCCTACTTATGATTAACCCTCTTGCAAGCATCCGCAATAAAAGTATTAAGAATAAATTCTAACCATAGCATTAAACTTTTGGATCCATTCGGTCCCTTACGAAATAGCGCATAAACTGGGGTTTAAGCTACTGTCACTCTCGCAACCCACCATCGAATTTCTATTCCACAATGCATTCCCTTAGGCCCAAACATGGTGAAGTGTCATGTAGTCGACGTTCACATGACACCACTAAGGGAATAACAACATACATACTATCAAAATATCGAACAAATATCAAGTTCACATGATTACTTGCAACATGGTTTCTCCCGTGACCTTAAGAACAAAAGTAACTACTCAAAAATGATAAACATGTTCATGATCAGAGGAGTATTAAATAGCATAATGGATCTGAACATATAATCTTCCACCAAATAAACCATATAGTGATCAACTACAAGATGTAATCAACACTACTAGTCACCCACAAGCACCAATCTATAGTTCCGGTAACAAGATTGAACACAAGAGATGAACTAGGGTTTGAGAGGAGATGGTGCTGTTGAAGATATTGATGGAGATTGCCCTCCCCAAGATGAGAGAGTTTTTGGTGATGATGATGACGATGATTTCCCTCTCCGGGAGAGAAGTTCCCCCAGTGGAATCGCTCCGCCGGAGGGAAAAAGTGCTCTTGCCCATGTTTCGCCTCGAGACAGCGGCGCTCCGTCCCGAAAGTCTCCTCCTTCTTTTTTCTAGGTCAAAATGACTTATATACCAGAAGATGGGCACCAGAGGTGGGCCGGGGAGGCCACAACCCACCAGGGCGCGCCCGGGGGGCCTGGCACGCCCAGGTGGGTTGTGCCCACCTGGTGGCCCCCTCTGGTGTTTATTGGCTCCAATATTTCTCAAATAATCCATAAAAAACTCCGTAAAGTTTCAGCTCATTTGGGGTTGTGCAGAATAGGTGGCCTGACGTAGCTTTTCCAGCTCCAGATTTCCAGCTGCCGGAATTCTCCCTCTTGGTGTGTTCCTTATAAATTATGAGAGAAAAGGCATTAGAATTACTCCAAAAAGCATTATTATGGATAAAAACATTATAAATAACAGTAAGGAAACATGATGTAAAATGGACGTATCAACAGCTCACTTTGCGGCCTTCTTCGCCATCTTGTACTTCTCCATGTTGTCTGCACTCCTATCTAGGAATAGGCGTTTGAAACAATCTTTCTTCTCTTTAATCTCCTTCTGGACATCATCGTTCCTCCGTTAGGTATCCTTATCTTCGCCCTCTCCTTCACCTGGACACTCCAAACTCCTCCGAGGCCACATTACGAATGCAAGTCGCCATCTTCATCCACACATTGTCCGCATCCCCTCCTTCCTCCCAAGGGCCCTCCTTAATGACCCTCTCCTTGAACGCCTGAGCTACCTCCCCCTTGAGCTTCCACCACTTCGTTCTAGTGACTTTGGGACGCTTATCCCGCTAGCACGAATTCAAAAGCGGAAGTTAGCAACCACCAGCTTATTCTGAGGTACAACACTCTCTCCAGGTATCACCTTACAATCTAGGAACGCACGCCTATCTTCTCTTCTCTAGAGGATGAAATCAATCTCGCTAGAGTGTTGGCCACTACTAAAAGTCACCAGATGTGATTCTCTCTTTCTAAAGAGGGTGTTAGCTACAATCATGTCGTAGGCTAGAACAAAGCTTAAGACATCTTCTCCTTGTTGATTCCTGATGCCATAGCCGAAGCCCCCATGCACCCCTTCAAGACTTGTGTTAGATGTAACCACATGGACATTGAGGTCTCCTCCTATGAAGAGCTTCTCGCCAATAGGTACACTCCTAACCATGTCTTCCAGGCCTTCCCAGAACTCCCTCTTGGTGTTCTCATTGTGGCCTACTTGCGGGGCATACGCGATGATAACATTGAGAACTAAGCCTCCAACTACCAGCTTGACCATGATAATCCGGTCCCCACGTCTCTTGACTTCTACCACTCCACACTTCAGGCTCTTGTTGATCAAGATGCCTACGCCATTTCTGTTCGCAGCCGTCCCCGTGTACCACAACTTGAACCCGGTATCCTCCACCTCCTTCGCCTTATGTCCCCTCCATTTGGTTTCTTGAACGCAAAGGATATCAACACCTTTCCTCACCACTGCATCAACTACTCCCGAAGCTTCCCTGTCAGAGACCCTACGTTCCAGCTACCTAAGCGAATCCTCCTAGGCTCCGCTAGCTTCCTTACCCCTCGCACTCGTCGAGTCAAATGCGAAGACCCTTGCTTTCCACTACATCCGGGAGCCGATGTAGCGCGCCACTAAGGATGCGACGACTCGATCCTCGTTCACTTGCCACCGTATCCAAATCAAGATACGGCACGCTGCCCGGGGGTGACGGCCCGACCCTTGCCCATTTGACACCACACCCGGGTTCCGATGTGGCGCGTCCCTGAGAGGTTTATGCCCCAACAAAAATCTTTTGGGTTTCATCTCCATAAGAGTGGCTGAGTTTTTACGTCGGCTCGCCAAGCCTATCACAACTATCCTCCTTTACCTGGTCTTGAGACCGGCTATGTTGAGACAACATAGGCGGAGTTAAGCATCTAGATCTCTCTCCTATATAAAATTGTGAATCTGTTATAAAAATGGTTAGCATAACGATTATTTTGGGCCTTCACGATGTAAAAAAGGGTTATTTTTTCATCTACATCATCTATTGGAGATGCTCTGATATTCCATGGATCAGTCATGTTGCTAGCAAGCTGCTGCTAGAAAAATTATTCTATGGACAAGTCATGTTATTTAAACAAAGACAAAATCCTGAATTACCAACGGGAGCTAGATGGTACAAGGTAGCCATATCATGTCACTCAAGTTTAAAGTAACTATATCATTTTTCAAGAAACACCGATGAAGAAACAACATGGCAGCAGTAAACATCTTGAATAAGAAAAGATCTTCTAGACAGCAAAAGGTCTATATTTTGAATGCAAAAATGGTATCTCCAAGAATTTCATGTTCTCAACACAAGTCTATTGTCGATAATAACACACATGTACATAATATTATGTTACTCCCTCCGTCCCATAATATAAGACGTTTTTGCAAGCTATAGTGTGGGACGGAGGGAGTACGAAAGGGAATTGGAACACCAACACCAGCAGTATAACTCTTGAAGTTGAGACCATGTGTTGAACCCAATAAATAGGGCAAGCAATCATGCAATAAATAGGGGAATCAATCATGAAGATACATGGTTTTGTGTCTTTTAGAATCAATCATGCAAGGGGTGCATTAGCTGGGTCATGCATGCATATATGTAGTGCATGATTGTGCTCATGATTTGTACCCCAACTGGATACAACCAGCAAGTAGGCATCCTAAATTTATTTATGGATAGGCAAGTACATAAATATCAAAAGGTTGTGTTTGCTCCAGTGGTATTCATATATTCTATTGATTTACCTAGTGAAAAAAAGGAGCAGGGGCAATACCTTTGATCAAAGCACCAGATTGGTTGAAGGAAAACTTCCAGATGAAAACCGAACCGCAAAGGAATACTAGCTCAACTAAGCCTTACAAACTTATCTTTAGTGGGGAGAAGAAATGCAGAAAACGAAGATTTATGGGACTTACAAGGAGGAGGCCGAGGACTAATCTTGTCAACTTCCTTCTTTAACCACATACTCCACAACCTTGAGTTGTAACCCAGGAAAATCTCACAATGAATAAGATAAGAAATTAGTGACACGCACACAAGATGGACTGAATGCTTTTGAGCTAATTAAGTACCTTCCGTTTTGAGCTTTAAATGTCGAAAGGATCTTCACAGAATCTTGAATCCTCCAAATCACTCTAGTAGTTCTCCATTGCACAAAGAAGGCAGCAATGAGCCAATGACATCAGTAGCAACAATAGGTGCCGCAATTATATATCTTATCAAACAGTCCCAAGTTAATTAGCATTCTATCTGCACAACTGGCCCAAAAAAATAGATGAACTATTCATAAACCCACGGAAGTTTAAGCATAAACTAGAGATAGAAATTCAATAGAACACAATACCACAAAGTAAATAAGCAATCATAACTAGATAGCTATATATAACCAGGAGAATATAAAAAGAAGTTGAACATCTTATGTCTGCCTAAAGCAGCAATTAGTTCCTTGCCAAATGTACGGTTCCTCAACCATTCATGCTAGAGTTTCTCTTTGACAAACAACTGATCACGTATGGCCAAACCTGAATGCTAACAATTGGCCAAAACTGAACCAGGGCGCCACATAACAGGATGCTAACAATTGGCCGAAACTGAACCAAGGTGCCATGTAAACTATTCCCTCCGTTCCTAAATATAAGTCTTTTTAGAGATTCCACGACAAACTAGATACTGATGTATATAGACATATTTTAGAGTATAGCTTCACTCATTTTGCTCTGTAGGTAATCCATAGTGAAATCTCTAAAAGGACTTATATTTAGGAACGGAGGGAGTAGCATCCATCCGTCTATTCCAACAGAACACATGCGATAACAGGAGGAATTTGTAACTAGCATCCCTTAAGCACTGTGATGCCAATGCATAACCATCGAGAGTTTTAGGAATTTTTAACTAGCATCCCTTCAGGCAGGAATTTGTAACTACCCCGGCATATGTAGACATGATTATGCATCGCTGATACGTCTCCAACGTATCTATAATTTATGAAGTATTCATGCCAATATGTTATCATTCTTGGATGTTTTACAATCATTTTATAGCAACTTTATATCATTTTTGGGACTAACCTATTGACCCAGTGCGAGTTGCTGTTTTTTGCTTCTTTTTTACATCACAGAAAATCAATATTAAACGGAGTCCAAACACCGCAAAACTTTTTGTGGATTTTTAGGGGCCAGAAGACTCTCGATGGGCCAGAGCAGCACCTGGGGGGTGCCCCGAGGGGGGAACAACCCACCAGGGCACGTCAGGCCCCCCTGGCGCGCCTAGGTGGGTTGTGTCCACCTCGATGGCCTTCCGCACCCCCTCTTTGCACTATAAATTCCCAAATATTCCGAAACCCATCGGGGTTAACCTAGATCAGAAGTGCCACCGCCCCAGGGCTCCGTAGCTATCTAAAACCAATCTAGATCCGTTCCGGCACCCTGCCGGAGGGGGGAATCATCCCCGATGGCCATCTTCATCAACTCGGTGGCCACCACGATGAGGAGGGAGTAGTCCACCCTCGGGGCTGAGGGTTTGTACCAGTAGCTATGTGTTTAATCTCTCTCTCGTGATCTATATCATGGGCTTTGTTAATATAGTCGGATCATATGATGTTTCTCCCCTCTATACTCTTGTTGTGATGAATTGAATCTTTACCCTTTGAAGTTTTGTATGTCGGATTGAATGTTCAGATTTGAGATCACATAATGTATGTCTTGCGGTTAAATACTTGAGGTGACATTGGGGTATCTTATTGATTCACTTGATATACGTTATGGCACTCAACTTGCGGATTCCGTGGTGATATTGGGGTAATCTATGCATAGGGGTTGATGCATGTTTTTATTATCTTCTCTCCGATAGAAACTTTGGGGTCTCCTTGTAGTTCTTTGTGTGGATTGAGTAGTATGAATATGAATTTGTTTTGGTGTTATTCTAGTACGAACTCTAGGATAGATCGAACGGAAACAATAGCTTTGTATTATTTTAGTACGAACTCTTGAATAGATCGAACGGAAAGAATAGCTTTGAGGTGGTTTCATAGCCTACAAACAATTCCTATCTTTTGTTCTCTGCTAATAGGAACTCGGGAGTGATTCTGTATTGTACTTTGAGGGATAATCATATGATCCAACTATGTTAGCACTATTGAGAGGTTGCACTAGTGAAAGTACGGACCCTAGGCCTCCTTTTCAAGCATTGCAACACCGTTTTTGTGCCTGCTTACTATTTGCTACCTTGCTGTTTTTATTTATTCAGATTATAAAAATATATTTCTACCATCCATATTACACTTTTATCACCATCTCTTCGCCGAACTAGTGCACCTATATAATTTGCCATTGTATTGGGTGTGTTGGGGACACAAGAGATTTCTTGTATTTGGTTGCAGGGTCATTTGAGAGAGACCATCTTCATCCTACACCTCTCACGGATTGATAAACCTTAGGTCATCCACTTGAGGGAAAATAGCTACTGTCCTACAAAACTCTGCGCTTGGAGGCCCAACACGTGTCTACAAGAGTAAAGTTGCGTAGTAGACATCAAGCTCTTTTCTGGCGCCGTTGCCGGGGAGGTGAGTGCTTGAAGGTAGATCTTTAGATCTTGCAATTGAATCTTTTAGTTTCTTCTTTTATCACTAGTTTGGTTTATAAAAGAAAAAACTAGAAAAAATGGAATTTAGGTTGCATCCTATTATTGATCATCTTTATAATATCTTTCTTGAAAATGATGGTTCGGAAAATTGTGCTCAATTGTTAGAAGAAGAAGTCAATAAAATGCTTGGCACAAAATATTTGAATGATGAGCATGATTGCAATGTTGTTAGTGTGAATTCTTTGAATATCCAAAATGCTAATGATGATTGCATAAGTCATGACAAAAATGTTTCTTATGAGCATGTCACTTTTTGCGGAGTGAATTGGGATTGCCTTTGCACACCAAAAAGGGAAGATAGATTTTGTAAGAAGCATAAATATTTAGAAACGAAAAAATTGCAAGAAAGGCTAGATGATTGTGCTGAAAGATCTAATTTTTTCGCCATCCTTGTGAACTTTGCAATGAACATGGTCATTTAAATCTCCAATGCAAATTGTTTCATGATCAAATCATGTCCAAAAGTTGTGATAACTTGATTACCCTTGAGCATCATAAAGAGCTTAGTCTTCTTTTGGCGTATGAGGAAATGAAACGTATAACTGAGGGTATTCCAAAATTTAATCTTGAGAGATTTCTTGATTTCGATCTAGAGGAAATTTATATGTTCTGTACGGTAAATTGCATTGAGAATCCTTATATTGCCAACTATCTAAAGACAAGAAAATAAATAGAATATGAAGAGAGTACTAATGAAAGGGAAAATATTTCCCAGTACCCTCCTAGTGTTTATTATGATGAATCAGGTAACAAGGAGGAGCTTCCTATCCAATCAATCTCTTCAACAAGAAGCTTGAAAAACTTAATTAAACCCACACATGGTGTGGTGAAGAAGAAGAAAAGAAGAAAGAATAGAGGTAAAAAGGTATCTCTCCCAAATAATGTTGCTCCCATCACCATCGTGCCTCATGAAAGTGAATCAAATATGTTGATGAAGGATGATGATATTGATGATGATTTTGTTATGCCTATTACTTGTTGCGATGATTATGATTGGGAATACAATGATATCCAATATGATCTTGAAAATCTTTTTAGCACTTGCTTGGAAGAATATGATAATAATGTTTGCTATACTCTTGGTGCCATTCATGCTATTGATAAGAATGTTTGTGATGATATGCAAAACCACAAGCTTGGGGATGTTATGTTTGATGAGTATGATATGTTTGAAGATTTATTTGCTGGAAATAATGCTTATCCTAAGCTTGGGGATGATTTGCTTAATGAATATGATCCTTTGATTCCTTCTACTTTTTATAAGAAAATGTATTATGATGATAGAATGCCTCCTATTTATGATGATTACATTGATGAAAGTGGGTTTGGAAGAGTGTCAACTTTAGGTAGTAGTGATCCCACTATTTTGGAGGGTGTTGAATCTTATTACAATATTGATGAAAGTGGATTTGGAGAGGTCATGACTTTATTTAGTGATACATCCACTATTTTGGAAGAGGTTTCAATTGACTATGACAATAAAGTTGCTATCTATGATGACATGTATGCCACAAAGAGTAATAAATTTTCTATGCTTGTGCATCATGAAAAGAGTGCTGTATGTGATAGTTATATTGTTGAATCCATTCATGATGCCTCTGAAAATTATTATGAGAAAGGAACTTATGCCCTTACATATCTCAATAATATCAAGTTTCTTCTCTATGTGTTGATTGTTTTGAAGTTACACTTGTTTTGCCTTGCTATGCTAGTTGATTCTTGTTCCCATAAGTTGTTTGCTCAAAAAATCCCTATGCATAGGAAGTGATTTAGACCTAAATGTGCTAGCCATATGCTTCATGATGCTCTCTTCATGTTTCAATTCTTGCCTTTTATGTGAGCATCCTTGAAATCATCATGCCTAGCTTAAAAGGCATTAAAGAAAATCGCTTGTTGGGAGACAACCCAACACTTTTACCTACTGTTTTTGTGTGTTCACATGATTATGCTACTGTAGTAATCATATTTATAGCTTTTGTTTCAATAAAGTGCCAAGTAAAGCCTTTGGGATCATGTTGGGTGATAGTTGATTTGATCTTGCTGAAAAACAGAAAATTTTGCGCTCACGAAAATAATTCTTATTTTTAACAGGAGAGTGCTTTTGAGTTGATTCTTTTTGCAAAAGATTAATATAAAAATTGCTCACGTGGTCCTAAATTTTCAGAATTTTTGGAGTAGCAGAAGTACGGCTTGAGTACAGATTACTACAGACTGTTCTGTTTTTGACAGATTCTGTTTTCAATGCATAGTTTGCTTGTCTTCTAGTTTCTATGGCTTATATTGCTCAATATAAATTGTAGAAATGATATGATACAATAGGCATTGTGTGAGAACAATTATGAATCTTGTCTTTGACAGTACCAAAAGTGGAATGCACTACAAAAAAAAGACACATCCGTGACATTTTGGGCCGAACGAATTTTTTTTGTCATGGTTATGACACTTCTATGATGATAATTGTGACAAAACCCGGTATCATCATAGATGTGGTGGGGTCCTACTTCTATGACAAAAAATCATGACCGAAAATGGGCTTTTCGTCCTGGGCGGGCCGGAGACACAGCTGCATGACATTCTTTGGGCCGTCCATGACGGAAAAAACCGTGGTAGAAGCAAGGGCGAGGAAAATATCGGGGGAGTTCCCGGTTACGGTGGGTGGTCAGGGGCCAAGCGATGCGCATTTCTCTCATACGTACATGCATGTGTGCGAGGCGTTGGGCTCTAACTTTACCCGAGCTATTGCACTAGCTACGTTACTGAACCCGACCGATCGATCCCTTGCTGTTAACTGAACCCGAGTGATTCCTTTGCTACTGCTGCTAACTGAAGCCGATCGATGCTGCCTCTGGATGAACAGTGAGCGTTGTTGGGGGTTTGGATGAACAGTTCCCGGTGGGGGTTGGATGAACAGGAACCCGTGGTAGTAGAGGCCATTGCCGCTGGATGAACAGGACCCCTATCGATCGAGCCGGTGGATGAACAGGACCCCGTGGAGGGTGGATGAACAGGACCCCGTGGAGGGCTGGATGAACAGGACGACCCGTGGAGGGCTGGTTGAACAGTAGCCAGTGGAGGGCTGGATGAACAGTAGCCCGTGGAGGGGTGGTTGAACAGGACCCCGTGGAGAGGGCTGGTTGAACAGTAGCCGGTGGAGGAGCGCGCGGTGGAGGCTAGATGAACAGGAGCCCGTGGTTGAACAGTCGCAGGTGGAGGCTGGAGGAGGATCGACGGTGGATGAACAGTAGCCCGTGGAGGCTGGAGGAGGTCGACGGTGGAGATGAACAGTATCCCGTGGAGTCCGTTTTGCGGTACGCCACACCCCTCCCGATGAACAGGACCCCCGTTTCGACCAGTAGCTGCTTCCAACACAAGTCCGTTTCCTCCGTTTTGCGGTACGTTACACCCCTCCTGATCAACAGGACTTCGTTTCGACCGTAGGAGGTCCAAGAGAAGTCCGTTTCCTCCATTTTTCGGTACGCCAAACCCCTCCCGATGAACAGGATCCCGTTTCGACCGTGGCCGGTCGAACACAAGGCCGTTTCCTCCGTTCTGCGGTACACCAGGCCTCGTTTCCATCGGCGGTTCCGTCCAAGCCGGTTGGCTCCCGATGAACACGACGACGCATTCCGTTCCGACCCAGCCGGTTGCCTCCCCATGAACACGACGACGGCGCAGCTTCTTCGTTCTGACCCAGCCATGTACACGAGCCCTGGCTGTACGTATGCACGAGTAGGTGTTCGAGACCCCGCCCGTATGTACGTACGTGGCCGTATTTTCTTTCTTGCACCCTGGCCGCTGTACGTACATGTACATGCTACGTGCCCGCCTCTACTATGACATGTGCGCGCCTATACTACGACACGTGTGCGCCTCTACATCGACCAGTATGTACGTACACATTCGCGACCAGAATGACAACGCTATGTACGCTTTGACCAGGTGGGTCCCGACTGTCAGGCACTTCCTTGCATGCGAAGATGTAGCTGGTGGGTCCCAGCAGTCAGGGGGCGAATCATTTTTTTTGCCCGTAGTATGGACGCACTTCCTTGCGTGCGAAGATGTAGCTGGTGGGTCCCAGCAGTCAGGGGGAGAAACCATTATTTTTCAGGGTAAAAAGGATGCAGTTGCATGCATGCATCCATAGGCGTGGTGCGTCTCCATAGTTAGCCTCTCACGTATAGTCATCTTCCGATGACTCTCGGTTGTTGACCACGTTGACCACACCGTGCCGAGCGCACCAAGGCCGGTGGACGACGGCGAGGCCCCAGACTGGAACGACCCGGAGATGGGGAAGACGTGGCAGTGGAGTCGCAGATGGAGAGGAGTGGGAAACTTGACTGGTTCGGGTGCGCGGCAGCACTACTGCCCACGGGAGACAGAGCAAGAACAGAGGTTGAAGAAGGAGCACGGCTGTTGGATTAACATCCAACGGTCCAGCTGCTAGAATCATTTGTTGATTAAGTTGACAAAGCCCATGCGTACACGTCTGCTTAGTAGGCCCACAAGTCAGCCACCAAATCTGCCGGGTCCCAGCTGTCATCGGGAGGAATGGTTTTTTTTCGCATAACAAGGAGGCACTTCCTTCCGTGCGAAGATACAGCCGGTGGGTCCCAGCTGTCAGGGGGAGGAAACAGCTTAATAAGGAGGAACTTTCCTTGCGTGCGACCATGGACCTCGTGGGTCCCAGCCGTCAGGCTCTCCACGTACAGTCCTCTTCCGATGACTCTCGTTTGTTGACCACGCCGCGCCGAGCGCAGCGAGGCGGTGGACGACGGCGAGGCCCCAGACTGGAACGACCCGGAGATGGGGAAGACGCGGCAGTGGAGTCGCAGACGGAGAGGAGTGGGAAACTTGACTGGTTCGGGTGCGGGGTGGGCCTACACTCGGCAGAGAATAACAGGAGGTGCGGAGTGGAGGGATGGCCTGGCCGTCGGCGGGGTAGCGTTTCGCTGAGGCGCGCAAAACAACGCCGCTGGACGCCGGAGGCTGGAGCAGGCGGTCCCGGCAGCGCTGGGGGAAGAAGACGAGAGATTGAAGAAGAATGCCGGCCGTTGGATGTAAATCCAACGCCTTCTTAGGCTTCGACCTACTGGCCCACATGTCAGCCAGTCCATTTGTTTTTTAGTCCATTTGGTGGGCTGGGTGAAACAATGATGTAGCATCTATGCAGCCCGTTTATATATATGGTAGAATTTAAAGCCCATTTGCATTTTTCCCGAAATGCGCGGACTTGCTGGGCTGAGTGAAAATATCATGCTGGACTGGATGGAGAAATGTTATAAAAACATAAACACATGATTGCACGTCTATTACTGCATTGGTCAGTAAAATCTTTGCAAGCTTATGTACGCAATCACTAGGAGTTAACTTGCCAAGTTATATATAAACAATTATTATTATTATTTTGTAAGAACTTTCAACTTACGAAATAAAATATCATTTTAATTTGATGAGTTAATAGGACGTGGGGTATTATTATTTTTAGGCTAGACGTGGGACAGTTGAGTTGGTTCTAGGGAAAAGTACTGGGAGAAAACTCAGTTTACATCGAAAAAGAAAGTGGGAGAAAATTCAGATATAGGATTAATGAAAACGAAAAATAAAGGAAGTGGGAAGGTCTATAAAATGGTTGGACGAACGACAGGTTTAACGGAACCTTATGTTGTTTCTATTATATATATATGTAATAAAATAAGATATAAATATAGGTTCAGTTTTGCATTCTTATAGAAAACATAGGTTCAGTTTTGCATTCTTATAGAAAAATAGAACTGAGCTGTGCGTCGTCTTGAAAAAACAAACATAACTTGGGCTGCTGATGTTATAGACAAGCTAGGTTGGGAGGCCCAGAGGCCGCTTGATACCTGCTGGATCCAAAAAATGTTGAAACATGTCGTGGGCTGCCCATGTTAAACAACAAAACCTAGGCCATGGACCTGGTGGGCCCGGGACTGTCAGCCTCTCGACGAACAGTTGTCTCCCGATTCCTCTTGTTTTGCTGACCATGTTGGGAACGACAGACGGCGGCGCCGCGGCGAGAGCACCAAGGCGGAGGACGACGTCGAGACCTCGGACCGAACGAACCGGAGCGGGGGAAGACGCAGGCGGAGGGGAGTACGAGGGTTGACTTGTTCGGGTGCAGGGTGGGCCGGTGGAGCTGCCGCGCCGGACAATGTGTGGGAGTAGAGGGATGGCCTGGCCAACACCATAGGCTATGATGGATAGCCGATGTATAGGAAGAGGATGAAAGATTGAACAAAATAAAGAAATACAAATGGATAGGTGGTTGGTCCCATATGTCTGTGTACGAGACCTGCTGGGTCCACCTGAGAAGGGGAATATGTTGGGAGGAAGGAGATTCAAAGCACGGCAGCCGAGTGAACTAGTTTTTTTAAACGGACAAGTGAACTAGTTACATACATAAGCAAATAGCCACTAAAAAAGCAAACAGGTTAATGGGTTCTTAAAAGAAATATTTCGGACAAAACAGATAATTACGACACATAGGCTAATGCATGAAACACTCAGATGATAAAGGTGCTTATAAACAGATAAAGTACAACATCTAGACCTTCCTGGCACGCTTGATCATGACACTGCGGCTGTCCGTGTACTCGTCGGTTACGGGAAGCAGACACGCCCTCATGTCCAAGATCCGCCTGTACATGTCGTAGCATGCGTATGCGTCCTTGGCCGCGTAGGTTATGTAGGCTAGATTCAGAGGTACCTCCCACGTGTTCAGGTCCTTGGTATCGTTGTCTTCTTTCATGTTGGCGTATCAGGGGCCGATGATGGTCTCGGCGAGGTCAACCACGGAGTCCTTCTCCTGCCCGTTGCCGATGATCTTGTATTGCTTCTGGATGTCGACAAGCTTGTTGCACCAGATGGCCGAATCGTCGCGTTCTTCCTTCTCTCCACCGTAGCGAAGGTGCAGTCGGCGCTGCCGATGAAACGGGCGAATGCTCCAGAACCTCTGATGGCCCTACAGCAGTGGTAGACGAGAACCTCGTCCCGCACACATACCTGGGCGACGGCGATCCGCTGGTCCCTGTCAGGAGACGAATGGATGGGCACAAGGTCTAGTCCTGCGACCTTGTGCTTTCTCGTCCTGTAGGTACTGCTTGAACTCGGCGAGGCAGAGCTTCACCGAGTCCGGATCGTTGGTGTACATCACATTCAACTTGGTGCAGCCATAGGACTGAACGGCGAACTCAAAGGGGAACTCCTTGCTGAAGTCCATATCCAGCAGGCTCACCCCTCGGATCGCCATTGGAGTCTCTTCAAGTGAACGAGTGGGTAGGCGGCGGCAGCAGTTCGTTTTTCAGCTCTTGGGGAACTGGATTCAACAGTAAACTGAGTGTGTACAGGCGACAACAGTTACTACCCCTCCCTCGCCCGCTGCACGCCCGCAGAAGATGCACCCTCGGCGCATTCAAACGCCTCCATTAAGAAACCTACTCCGGCCACACGTCGGTTCACGAGCGGGTCTGTATTGGTACTGTAATAACAAGAGTTAGTGGTCACTTTACTTAAATTTAATTAGCTTTAATAGAAATTTATACTTAAAACAAGCAATGCATTGGCTCGTTCTATCAGTGCCACAGGATCAACATGCACAACAATTAGAATATTATTCTCAGGACGCACACGATCAGCACATTTGTCGCACTTTCACACAGATAATACTACCAAGTTTGAACTGTTTGTTATGGTTGTTGTCCTCTGCATCATCATGCCGTGTTTCCCAGCTTGCAAGATTCAGAACCAACAAATAATATCCAAATAATAAGTACAACAAAGATGCCTGCACATCTCATTGATTCCCAGCTTGCAAGATTCAGAACCAACAAATAAGATTCAAATAATAAGTACAACAAATATGCTTACACATCTCATTGATTCCCAGCTTGCAAGATTTAATACCAACCCATTAGAGCCTTTTGATAAAGTGAATATCGGGATTAAATCCATCTTGGCTAGCCGTGTCATACAGCCGAAGAACTTGGTGAATGCTCTTGACCGTCACAACATCTGCAGTTGAGTATTCCTGTTTGCACAACACAAATAAGAAGAGCCTGATTACTATAATTGTGGCACTCCTTGAACTCAACATGCAGCTCCACTCGGATGAGGCCTGCCTGGAGTTCCATGATTCAATTCATGCACCTTTTTCTGCAGTTCACCTGAAATGAAGCAAAGATTGCATCATTCAGCTAGCAAGAAGTACTTGCTCTCGTGAGCTGGCAGGTTCTTCTTTAGTAGTTGCACTAAAATTGAGGAACATTAAGGTCGGCTGTCCTGCTCATGTAAGGTGCAACTATAATTTGCTTATCCTTTTGTGCAGTTCCACTAAAATAAAGTGCCATTGTGGTGACAATGACGGCTCATCTTGCAAAGGCTAATAAAATGTTGCACGAGATTACCAGCAGAATTTGACGGAGATTTTGGAAACTCCAATCACCATTTTGTGCAGTTCCACCAAAATTGAGAGATGTTGCCCACGTGACATTTTAGTTGAACTGCACAAGACACTCATTCCAAAAAAAGTGTTTTGTGCAGTTCACCAAAAGGTCACAATAGCAACAAGGTGAAATGGATATCCCTATCTGCACAAAAAGATAGAAAGTAAACAGTTGCTGGTCAATAAGAATATATGAAACATACACGAAATGAAAAGAAGCATCTTAATTATGTTCATGGCAATCACGCAAGGACAGTAGAGATTTTAAAACGTCAACAATGCTTCATGTTCCCGGAAGCATTCGTCAAATATGGGATTACTTTAATGGTGGCATTGCTTGTTTACCAGATACAGTAAATCAACAGCAGCTAAAGAGTTGGTTTAAGGGCATGGGACCGTGGGGACACCAGGACACTTAGCAGCATAAAGGAGCGACTTACTTATCATACTGGGGAAAATAGTAGGAGTACCATTTGTAACACAGTTTAATTGCATCATATCACTGGAGGCATTAGATTAACAATAGCACTGGTTAGACATGTCCCTAAGGTAACAGTGTGATTGCTTCATTTTACATGCGCCCTTACATTAACAACAGTAAAAGGTTGGTATAAGGACATGCGACAGTGGACGCATCAGCACAATGTACCTACAAGGAGGCATAAAGTGGTGATGTCGAGTTTGTTCATGCTCTCTGAGGGCAGAAAATCTAATCCTGGAGACCTTTTACTATGTGAGGGTAGAAAATCTAATCCTGGAGACCGTTTACTATGTGAGGGCAGCAAATATAATCCTGGAGACCTTTTACTATGTGACGGCAGCAAATATAATCCTGGAGACCTTTTACTATGTGAGGGCAGCAAATCTAATCCTGGAGACCTTTTACTATGTGAGGGCAGCAATTCTAATCCTGGAGACCTTTTACTATGTGAGGGCAACAAATCTAATCCTGGACATACTCTGTTGACTTGTCTACCAGCCGCCACTTTCTATCCTTTTTTCAACCAATAATAGATCTGTTCCTTATCCAGTTTGTACCGCGTTTTCCCATTATTTCCCTTTTCAACCAAGAGTGGTTGGGTATCCGGTCTCTACTACTTTCACCATATTATTTCCTCTTTGAATCAAGTCCTAGATTCATGCTAAAACTTTCCCCCCTTTCTTCGTTGTTTGAACCAAGTCCTAGATTCGAATGCATGAAGTAGCTTTACCTCTAATAATACTAAAAATTTAGGTGGCTTTGGAAGAGCTGATGGGAGTAGAAAAAGATGCACATGCAGACACGTGGGGAGCTGGGGCAGTAGAGCAAGGCCACTTTCGAAGAACTTATACCTGAGGGTTGTCGGGATGTCGGCGGCGGCAGGTCGGATCTGCGCACAATACGGCAGGGAGGAAGAATGGTCGGAGGACCTCCCGAGCCGGCGCTGTGTCGGAGAGAACGACATGGGCAGAGGATCGGGCCCCTCCGGCAGCTGTGGGTTTCCTCCCTCACCGGCGATGACCGCGTGAACGCTGCACCTAGTCCTCTACACACACCAGCCGAAGGGATCCGGTCGGATCTGTGACCAGCGGTGAGCAGAGAGAAAATGTCGCTACCGCTGTCTTGTTTAGATCTGGAGAGGATGAGAGAATGAAGAGAGCAACCCTAGTAAAGCAAGCGCTCAGGCCCCTGCGTACATATATAGTGGAGTGATTATCTTTTTCTCTCCACAACAAGCATTTCAATTTGTGTACATGGCATTAAAGAAAAGAAACTCTCTATTTAAGGTGACTAACTGTACGACTCCTACTTACTACTACTACTAGTAGTATTGTTCACTTGTGCTCCCCGGCCCTCCATTCATTGAACAACCCCACGGGGGAATAAACATACAGTACTAGTATTTATATAGAACGAACAAGCTCGAACTATTTTCGCGTAGTTAAAAGTTGAGGGCGGGGCTTTTCCCGGGCAATACGCGCGACAGTTTTCACGTCGGCGGTTTGACAGAGAGGCGAGGAGGGTGAGGGAGTAGCAGATTCCACTTACTTACTGCTGGAAAGGTCGGGCTGTGCGATTTGATGGTGCGTTACTGCTGGAAAGACTTGTGATATGACTACTCACTATAGTCATGAATTATTGGTGGTACGACCGTGGTGATGCCCCCTTTCCGTTCCGCACTCTAATCTGGTGCATGACACGTCGACCCGGATGCTGGCTCTCCCACATGTCGACGAAGTACGTAGTAGTAAGAAGGAGCAAAGAATCATGCAGTATATACTAGTAGTACTACTACTCAAGTCGGAGGAGCGCGAACCATGGCAGCCCAGTGAATCAGCAGTAGAAAACAATGTGCTGATATGGCCATAAAAACAATGTGCTACGGTCCAGACTCTAGCATGTACAGTACTACTCTTATTTGTTTGGATCCCTGAGTTAGAGCTAGTTTGGGTTGAAATAGCCTCAAATTATCCAAGCCAGAGGTGTTAGTTTGAGCTAGTTTGCTCTAACCCAGCTAAAAAAACTAGCCCGGTGGAGAGGTTCTAATTGGGTTAGTTCTCCTCGGGCCCACTAAAAGAGAACTAAAATAATCTCCCCTGCCCGCACCATATCGCTCCCTCCGCCCCCCGCACGACTCCTCTCTGTTCCCCATCGGGCCGCCCGCCCAAGCGCCGCTCCGTCGCTTGCCCTCTCTCTCCTCCGGCCGCCCTCTCCCTCCGGCCTCCGCCGCCCTCCTCCGGCCGCCCTCTCCCTCCGACCTTCGAAGCTCGCCCCGCTCCCCCTTCGCCGGTCGTTTTTCTCCCTCTGTCGTGCGTGGCAGTGGTGCATCTACCCGGGAGGTCACGAGAGGGGTGAGTTTCCCGTTCCTTCTCTGTCTCACATCCATATCATTGATCTTGCTCTCTCTAGCACTAATTCTGATTTAGAAAAGTAGATCCTGATTAAACTTGGTATAGATTTGTGGTGCACGCATGGAATTGTTTGATGCTGCTTGAGGAGGTAATAAATCTTCCTAGAGGCCCAAAGATCCAGTTCACCTTTCTAGGTATTTCAGTTCCAGGCTTGCATTATTTCTAGAGGCCCAAAGATTCAGTTCACCTTTCTAGGTATTTAAGTTTCAGGCTTGCATTATTTGTAGAGGCCCAAAGATTCAGTTCACCTTTCTAGGTATTTCAGTTTCAGGCTTGCATTATTTCTAGAGGCCCAAAGATTAGGTTCGCAGTCGTTGGCAAGTGGCCCTGCTACCCATGCCGGTGTCGACCTCAACTCGCAAGCGCCAGCGTCGGAGGGGTTCCCGGGGCTTGGGCTCTACAGAGCCTTCCTCTAGAGCGATGATGCCGAGCTCCTCCCTGGGTGCGTGAGGGGCTCCGGGCTCCCTCCCTATCGTGAATGACTTCCGTGATGAGTTAGCTCATGCTTTGTTTCATGGAGTGTATTTTTTTGTGAAGCTTGATTGAGGACTTGTATGTTTAAGTGGGATATCTCAATTGTATGGAGAATGTAAAATTATCATGTTTTGCATGCTTGATTTGCAAAGATGGTTCATTTATGTCAATTGTGAGCCAGCCACACCAAATCCGGCAGGAAATAGGGCCCAAAGTAGTCAAATGATTGAGAAAGAACATTTATTGTCAATCTAACCCTGCCATCCATACACCTCTTTGGTTTAGAGTTAGTTCAGGGTTAGAATCTAACTCTAACCTCTAACTGAGTTAGAGTTCTCCTCGTCTCGGTTCATCGCCATCATACTTTCCCCATTTCTGTGTTTTCAGTATCCTACGAATCAAAGAGGCGCTTAGACTGGTTTAGGTCCGGTAGTTTTTTATGAACGTGTTATGTCCAAAATTTAATGAACATGCTCCGGTTTCTATGAAAATAATCCGTTTTCATGTAGTAATTCATTTATTTATTTATTCTTCTGCGGGGGGTTGCATGTAATTCGTGAGGTCTGAAATGTAAAGTACCCCGGCATATGCTCCGAGTCGTGCATGCACTACGACCCAGATGCTCTATGTCCCACATGTTGGTGAACGGGAGCATGTGGAAATAGCCTAGAAGTATAGGAGGATAAATGCGTGCAAAAATATGTACGGTGAAGCGTAGCTGCGGTTCGAAAAGGAGACCTAAAGTGATGACAGGTATAGGTTGCACGCACCCAACTAGTGGTAGTACTAGACATACGACTACTTTTTCCCTAAAAAAAGAGGTACGAGTGCTCAGTACTCCTATTCTATCAACGCGAGTCCGATTTGACAACAGTGTCCGTGCTACAGCTAGCTCTTCTCCCTCGTTTCTCTCTTCTAATTCTAAGCTCAGCCGACGCCTGGTGGGCGGGGTGGGGATTTGCCGATGGTCGGGTTGCTCAACTGCGGCCCCACCTCAAAGTGAAAACGTGACGACTGGAATAAAAATGCCATATACCCCTATACTAATAAAACATTGAGGCCACGAGGCGATGTAGTGCTGGTTACAGGAGGCAAGAAGAAGAGATGCATCCGTCGACGACGTCCATCTCCTCGACTCAGGGCGCCGGCCCACCGAACGGCGGCTAAGTAGCAGCGGCTTTCGTGGCTAGGTCAACGTGCTTCTGAACAATGGCGGCCAAAGATTCCAGCCGCTGGAAGAAGGACAACGTCTTTCTGTCCTCACTGGCCTTGTAGTGGCCTATGTAGACGGTTTCCTCGTAGACGTGGATGTGCAGGTCGATGGTTTCTTGCATGCCGAGGCGCTGCGCGGCGAGCGCAGCCTCGAGGTGCACATTCTTCGTCGCGACCTCTAGCACCTGCAGGGCCACTAGGGCTTGAAAGAGTTCATCACCATGGAGGCTGATGAAGGTGGCAGGCAATGAGGAGCCTGGGCGCGCGGGCTGGAGCAGTACGGCAAGGTCGTCCGCGCGCTTCTTGACGGCGGTGAACTTGCGGATGGAGTTGACCATCATGTCATCCATGCGAGAGGTGAAGCCAGCGTCGGCGAGGGCTACGACGCCGGCGGTTGCCAGCACCGTCTAGAACGCTGCCTGGTGCGGGGCCGCAGGCCGGTGCCTTGGATGATTTGGCACAGCCGACTGCCGCTCGCGTCCATCGCCTCCATAGGTGCTTGTGGCTTCTGGTCACTTGGTCTTGGATTGGAGTGAGCAGTGTTACGCAGAGACTAGTAGTAGATGGATTGGAGTGGTGGGGCGCCTTTATATGAGAGTCCAAACTATGTTGCATTCACATCGTGCTGGCTCTATTCTGCTTCTCCAATTAATTCCCTCTGAATGTAATTGAGGATGCATCATTGACCGTTCAACGTCTCGGGAACCGCTACCCTCTCCCTCCTTGGCATTCAAGCACCTATGGAGGCGACTGCCGCTTGCGTCTATCATGTGTCAGGAGACGTTCCCGTCGACGACGAGGTGCCTATGGTGACTTCGTAAATTTCAAGATGATAGTACTAGTATACTCAATATTGTGCACTGCGACCAGGGCGGACAAGAAAACGAGAGAACTACACATTTATTTACGGTGGAGATTCACTCACTTTGCTCCATATGTACTCTGTCTCGGTGTAGTCTAGTCACTTGTTGAAATCTCTAGAAAGGCAAATACTCCTTTCTGGTTTATAGGGCTATACTAGCAAGTAATAGTGGGCACACATAGCAATTTTGTCTCATGCAAGAGCCTGGCTAGATGCATGCTCCAAGGTTCACAACTGCCACGTTCGGGTTGCGCTTGGCTCTTCGCCTCTTCGAGAAGACGAACAATGATGTTACTACTACTGCTTCTACAGTATCGAATCCACTGCTGCATGTCCGTCCACCGCGAGCAAAAGCCTGTCCTCGTCTGCGAGCCACCGCGCGCATGGGCGAGGGAGAAGGCGTGTAGTAGTAAAATCAAGCTTCTCCTTGTTGTACGAGATGACGGGACACATCATAGCACTGGCCCCACATGGTTGCCTCTAAACTTGGCTGAAAGACCCGCAGTGCATAATACTCCATTTGCTGCAACCTCTAACATTTACCCCACCACAAATTAAAAAATATATTCCTGTCTTGACCAGATGAGCGTGCAAACTACAATCACCTGGATGATAGGTAGGGCCAGAAGATTATTTTAATAAAAAAAAGTATGGAGCCAACCCCAACGATTTTAAGCTTACGGGCACGATACACGCTATCCTAGACTACTCTACACTTGAAACTGCCACACGAGCGTCCGGGCTGCGCTTGGCTCTTCGCCTCTTCAGGAAGTCAAACAATGATGGAGTACTACTGTAGTGGAGGAGTACTACAGTATGCTTCTGGCCATCTGACACCGATTGAACTGCTGCATGTCCACCACGTGCGGGAGGGAGAGCGTGTAGCGAACGAAAGCTTCTCGTAGTCCTGCCAGCCACCACGCTCATGGGCGAGGGAGGGACGCAGCTTCATTGGCTTACTGCTCCTGCCTTTGCGTGTATGACAGGTGGGGCCAACAGGTGGGTGGCCCACCTGTCATGCCGACAAAGGCAGGTGCGGTTAAGGCGAGAGGGCGTTGTAGTAATCAAACTTCTTGTTGTACGAGTTGACGCGACACATCAAAGCACTGCACTCGATATATTGCAATAATTTGCGTTTACCGATGCATTAATTACAACGCATGCATGCATGCCATGACTCTCCTTTTGATACTTGCATGTGTTGATTTAATGCACCTTGAAGTATTATGAATATGTGACGGTAAAGCTTTGTAATGCCCCGGCCCTAATAAAGTGAGAGATGGTTGTGCATGTGGAGGGCGAGATCATGCAGACCGAACAGGACCCGACGATGGAGCTCTCTATGGTCTCGATGGACCTTCACCTTGCTCCACTGCCCCTTGTGCCTCCGCCCCTTGAAGCCTCCAGTGTATGAGGTTCGAATACACCTCGTCCGTTCGGCTGATCAAGCAAGGTGCACGTTTCTTGATTGATGTGCTGTTCGATTGGTTTGTGCAGTGCAAGGGAGGGCACCTGGCCTGCACGGACTGCCGCGTCGAGCGCCCTGGGAACCAGTGGCAGTGCCAGAAGTGCGAGCGCGGCGGTGGCTTCGACGTGCAGAACTCGACGGTGGACACCGTCCTCTCCTCGTTGAGGTTGGAGTGCCCGCACGAAGGCTGTGGGATCTACATCACGTACCACAAGCTCGCCGATCACCAGAGCGTGTGTCCGCTCACGCCCTGCAAATGCCCCGTGCCCGTCTGCGGCTACGAAGGCCCGCCGTCGGCGCTCTCCCACCACATGAGCACCGTGCATCCCATGCCCGTGCACAGGATCCAGTACGGCAAGGTGCTCCAGCTGCAAGTGCCACTGTCAGAGCCACGACTCTTGCTGTTCGTGGAGGAGGACGGCCGCACATTTTTCCTGGTCGGCGGCGTGCTCGACATCGGCTGGCCTATCGCCGTGTCGGTCGTCTGCATCAGAGTGGGGTCGTCCCCACTGCCGCACTATGTGGCCAAGCTGTGGGCGAACGGCCCGCCGGGGGAGCCCAAAGGCAGGACCGACGCTGTCATGGTGGAAACGGAGGTGACAAGCAGCAAGGATCCCGACGACGTGGTCGTGCACGAGTTGACCTTCTTCACAGTTCCGCCCAAGCTGTTGGCCGGGGCTAAGCTGGTGTCCCTCCACATTCAGATTGACAAGCTCACGTCCTAAATGATTCTACAGTGCCTTCTGTTTATCTTAGTAATATGCTAATATAGGGGTTAGCTCGGTCTACTTTAGCTTAAGAGATGGTGGCCTTTGGTGGCGATGCAACAATTACTTCGACATCAGATCAACAGGTAAAGTAATTTCCAACAGTCGAACGGATATTTTGTGTCTGTTGGATATAAAGATCCTTTGGGTAAGAAGTATAACAACTTATAAGAAGTAAGTATAACAGTTTATATGCTTTTTTGATCAGCAAGTGTTGCATACTTGTGCGAGTTGACGTGACACATCAAAGTAGTACTACTACTAGTAGTACTCCCTCCGATCCTAATTTCTCTGCACATGAGGCTGGTCATAGTGGGAGTAACATAGGTAGTAACATAGATGCCACATAAGCAAAAATGATGAGGTGTCAAGTAATTAATGAGGAGAGAGGCAAATAGAGTAACATAAGAGCATGGTTAATAATATGTAGCCCGTTGCTGGCTATAACATCTTGCCATGTCATCTACAGCTAGTATAATAGCCAACACGTATAGTAGTGGGCTCCAAGGAAGTACTACTTTTCAATCATTTGGCCCACCATGTACTCTCACATAGCTTCTTGGAGCACGTGCTACAGCCGACTGTAAGTCTACAGCCCGCTTCTCTTCTCTCTCTTCCAAGTCAGCAAAGATATAATATTTAAATCCTTACAGCCTGCTTACGTCACCTTATTATACTTGCTCGCATAGCGCTTTCCACTGCAAAATGAGTCTACAAAGTAATAAATGAAGACATCTAGTACTATGTTATCACATATATGACACTACCCACTATGAAGGTACTAGTAACATAGACTAGTAACTAGTCTATGTTACTCTCCACTATGACCCGCCTAAGTCGAGACGCAGATACCAAGGAGGGCCTGGTTGTGTCTATACTTGGACAACTCACCCGACTGCATGCGCACCAGGCAGACGAAGCTCGTGTCGTGTTGGTGCCGTGTGCGGCCCGCACATTAAACAAAACCTCGCGCCTCCATCTTAGCCTTCGCGTTTTAAACTTCTCAATCTCCAGGCCAAGGAGCAACGTGAAACCTATGATAGAGCCAATCGGATGGTTGAGAACACTACAATTCGTAGCTACAGATGCATGTGAGAGAGAGGACGAGTGCGTGCGCGCACCTCTTCTCTTCCTGTATAACGTACTAAACTCAGAGTACAAGTGTATGTGGGTGGCATCGACCTAGGGAGGAGAGATGGTGCGTGCGAGACGTCCCGAGAGATAGCTGTAATGCGTCTGAAAAAAAGACTAGTCTATAGCTCGCCATGAGGCTATTCCTGTCGAACACCCAATAAGCGTAAGATATGTATCCCACGGTGCCAATTATTGCACGTACACAGCAGTAGAAAAAGAACTAGTAGCATGGCATATGCTACACCATGGCCGAGAACACGTGCCCACGGCATCCGGGAATAGTGCTGCACTTCGAAACTAGAACCGTCAATAAATTTTGAGCGCGTCTCGTCACATTCCAAATTACTACTACTACCACGCTATATTTAATTGCAAACCTGTTCACACCGATCACAAGAAATGAGGTAGAAGTTAATGCATTGAACTAACCACTGCATGTCATGTTTGGTAGTCTCAAGTCATTAAAAGCATGCACACCCACATCTCTTATTGGTTGATATGTCAAGAAACAAGAAACGAGGTAGAAGTTAATGCACCGCGCCTAAGTATTTTGGGATTATTTGTTTTTGTAAGATGACTTACACACCTAGACGGAGGGAGTAAATGGTTTCCCACTTAGGAGCGTATTAGTACTCGGTTATAAATACTACTATGCCAAGATGACTGCACATTCCTCCTCAACTCCTCATCCACAAAAACAAACAAGTCATTCAGCATCCTTCCGTTGCGTCTACCATGGCCAGCGTGAGTTCTGGGTCGAGAGATTACCACCAGGGAGAGGCGAGCATGGAAGAGGAAGCACGAGAGATGTCCCGCCTCACCTCGAAAGCAGCTGACTTGTCCCGCCACGCGGAAGTAGCAGCACAGAGGTCCTGCCGCGCCGCCAAAGCAGCACGGAGGTCCCGCCGCACCGTCGATGCAGCAGACTGCTCCGTCCGCGCCACGGAAGCAGCAGAGATGTCCCGCCGCACCACGAATGCAGCAGAGATGTCCCGCCGCGCCGCGGCGGCCTGGGAAAATGTCTCGCGGGCAGGCGACAACTCTTACAGGTGCATGCATGCGATCGTCCATAGCCAGATGGATCAGATCTCCGACTGGGCGAGGTTGCAGGACGACATGAAAGCCTCGTTTGAACAGGCTACCGGCGTCATCCGGCAACTAAGGGAGGGCAATGAGAGGCTCCGGGCCAAGCACGACCTGCTGAGGGCGAAGATCGTCCGAAGTGCAGAGCAGCAGGAGGAGACCAGTGCCTTGTTGAAGAGGACCGGCGTAATCGTCAAGAAACTTCTGGACGAGAATGACATGCTCTACATCGAGCGCCAAAGGCTGGTGGAGGAATCCGTGGATGCTCTCAATTAGCGTCTTGAGGACACAACAGAGCTCATCACCGCTCGCCGCGGAGACTAGTTCCCGTGGCCTGCAGCAACGCATCAAGAATGTAGAGATCAACGAGCCAGATCATTGTCTTCCTTCTTCTTTTGCCCTTCGGGCGTAGCCGCATGTGGCTTTTTTAATTATCTTCCTAATTATGTAAGACAATTATTATCCACTGTCGTCGTCCTTATATAATCATCAGTCTTGCTATAAGTCGCAGTAGAAGCTATATAGGTCCGTCGGATCTTACATCAAGATCCGTGCAAAAATTTCTTTTCAGATTTTCTTTTCTCTACTCTTATAAAAAAATGAGTTGGTGATGATGGTGTGCCTGCCATCTTGTAATATAGACCATCCGATCTATATCTGATGGATAGAAAGCAAACTATGAGAATTTTACAAAAGATACCTGCACCTCTCTCCACATTTAGACACAAGGCCTTGCCTCGTTCATCGTCCTTATCTCGCACAACCTCATTACTGAGCAATTAAAAAAGGAAGCTCTGGAACAATCTAGCATGGTGGCCGCTGCCGCCTGCCGGCGCCGTCCATCCCCATGCCTCCACCCAGTCCGACCACCAGTCACCACCATGCTCCACTCCTGCTCACCTTATCTCTCACCTTTAATTTTTTCGTTGAAATTGTCAAGATACCAGTTTTCCGATAAAATTATCGAGATATCATTAGTTTTTACACATGGGATTACTCCTGCATGGGTCAATCACAACATGTGTTTTGTAAAAAAAATGCATATTGATGTTCCGTGCAATGCACGAGCATCTTGCAGTTTCTCTCTTAAATCTCAGTCAAGGGAGACATAGCCACACCATTAAACAGAGGCTCGGGCGCCATTAATGGAGACCTTGGGAGAGAGATGGACGGCAGATGGTGGTCAAAGGGCTCTCCTCCCGATAAGCATGCGCAGGGGTCTAATCGCACGCCTCCCGTACACAAATAGCTACCCCGCACGATGCCTCCTAGCTAATAAAGAAAAGGGTACGCGTGGCTACACGTAAATGGTAAATGGAACGCCCACGGTTGCAATAATACTTTTGTTTCCGATTGTAACGTGACAACACTTGTTCCAAAATGACTTTGTTGATTGTTAATGTGTGTGCCTTCGCAAATCGGACAACAAAATTACCACAGCATGTTGATGCCATGTCATGACACCAAGCCAAGTTTCATGATTTTCATGCGTGTTTTGGATTTACAGAAATTAAAAAACCAAGTTTCTCAATGTTTCCAGCCGAGCCACGATGCCCAGATGTTTGAATTTAATTCCCATTTCTTGCATGGGACCTAGAAATTTACTCGAGGACACACATGTGATTTTTCAACCAACTTTGGTGCACTGGAGCATGGGCTTGTATTTCAAATTTGAATTATGCACACAAAGGTGACTCGTTCCCTCTCAGAACCACGAGCCTTCTTGAGAGAAGCTCGGGTTTGCAAGAAGCTTCTACCAAAACTTGTTCCTACTCGGCCAATTTTTTTACCACAACATGGTAGTACCATGACATGACACCATGCCGAGTTTCATGATTTTCAGGCGTGTTTTGGATTTACAAGAATTTAAAAACCAAGTTTCTCAATGTTCTCGGCCGAGCCACGATGCCCAGATGTTTGAATTTCATTCCCATTTCTTGCATGGGACCTAGAAATTCACCCGAGGACACACATGTGATTTTTCAACCAACTTTGGTGCACGGGAGCATGTGCTTGTAGTTCAAATTTGAATTAAGCACATTAAATGACCAGAAACTCAATTAATGTATAGAAAGGCCAAATGAACCCGGAATAATTCCAAAAATTAACGGGGCACTCATGTATTTCTATGTTGCCATTGTAAAGAAACTCAAGGAGGGCAGCGTATATCGTTCCACACTCAAAGGTAACACGTTCCCTATCAGAACCACGAGCCTTCTTGAGATAAGCTCCGGTTTGCAAGAAGCTTATACCAAAAGTTGTTCCTATTCGGCCAATTTTTTTTACCACGGCATGGTAGTACCTTGACATGACACCATGCCAAGTTTCATGATTTCAGGCGTGTTTTGGATTTACAAGAATTTTAAAACCAAGTTTCTCATGTTCTCGGCCGAGCCACGATGCCCAGATGTTTGAATTTCATTCCCATTTCTTGCATGGGACCTAGAAATTCACCCGAGGACACACATGTGATTTTTCAACCAACTTTGGTGCACGGGAGCATGTGCTTGTAGTTCAAATTTGAATTATGCACATTAAATGACCAGAAACTCAATTAATGTATAGAAAGGCCAAACGAACCCGGAATAATTCCAAAAATTAACGGGGCACTCATGTATTTCTATGTTGCCATTGTAAAGAAACTCAAGGGGGGCAGCGTATATCGTTTCACACTCAAAGGTGACACGTTCCCTCTCAGAACCACGAGCCTTCTTGAGAGAAGCTCTGGTTTGCAAGAAGCTTATACCAAAACTTGTTCCAAATCGTACAATTTTTTACCACAACATGTTAGTGCCATGACATGACACCATGCCAAGTTTCATGATTTCCAGGCGAGTTTTGGATTTACATGAATTTAAAACCAAGTTTCTCGATGTTCTCGGCCGAGTCACGACGCCAAGATGTTTGAATTTGATTCCCATTTCTTGCATGGGACCTAGAAATTCACCCAAGGACACACATGTGATTTTTCAACCAACTTTGGTGCACCGGAGCATGTGCTTGCAGTTCAAATTTGGATTATGCACATTAAATGTCCAAAAACTCAATTAATGTATAGAATAGGCCAAACGAACCCGGAATAATTCCAAAATTTAACAGGGCACTCATATAGTTCTATCTTGCCTCTATAAAGAAAATCAGGGGGGAGGCAGCGTATATTGTTTCGCACACAAAGGCGACACGTTCCCTCTCGGAACCACGAGGCTTGTTGAGAGAATCTCCGGTTTTGCAAGAAGCTTATACCAAAACTTGTCCTAGTTTAGCCAAAAAAATACATATGAAAATAGGGTTTAGATTATCCCGAACATCTCGCTACCTAGACCAATGTACTCTGATTTGAATTCAACATAAAATGTATACAAATATTTGAATTGGAGATAGTATGGTACATGTAGTTCATAGTGAAATATGATTATTGCTATAAGCATGTTTTTTGTTATCAAGGTAATATTTAAATGATTGTATAACTTGACAACAATCGTATTCAAATAAGGAAAATTGATTCAAATTTAGTCCATATGGTAGACGACGATATATAAGTTCATAGGGTGGAGTAAAATGTTCATATATGATGGAAGATCAAAATGTAGGACTACATCCATTATAAACCGCAAGGTCACCTAACGATATATTTGAATTCAACATAACGTGGATTAAAAAATTGAAATTCGAGATCCTGGCATTTTTAATCATATAAAAAGGGACATGACTCTTTCTTTTGGTGGGAATTGATTTGTTTTTTGTTGTTGTTGAGGGAAGTGTGAATGGATTTGGTACTGTACAGGGTAATCTTGTTCTCCCTATTTTTTTTACATTTTTCTTGTAGTTTTTTCGATGACATCTATAGCAATATAGTAAAAGGGGACATGACTCTCTTGTGTCTTGTATGAATTGTTTTTTTGTACACGTTAAGTTTGTTCTGCCGAACAAGGAATCCGCGCCTGCTTGTTATCCCGAAATTTCAAGCTCGAGTATCTTTTGTCTCATCTGCTTTGAAACTCCCGCCTCTTCAACCCGCTCCGCGCCTTGTTATATTATCCCAAAATTTCTACGCGCGCGAAAACTCCATCCTCATCCGAAATTGGTCCTGCAGGCCACACACGCGAAATCCCCCTTCTAGCCCTCAGCCGGAAATGCGGGCTCGACGTCGCGGTGTCAAAACCGGTTGGGGTATGGGTAACTTACCGTACATTTAGGACAAGCGCGACCCTAAGCCGTGGCTCCCCCAACCTTCCCCTTCGTCCCCCCATTCGTACACCGAGGCCGCCAAAACCCGCGAAACTCCACGCTCCTACGTCGGCCTCCCGACCGCCGCCCAGCCGGAGACTCTTCCCCGACGACGTCGTTCACCACAATAGCTCGCCGTCACTCATCCACCGCACCGGATGAGGATCCGTCATCGATCTCATCGTCCCGCCGGATCAGCTACCCCGTCCTCCACCTCCAAGGAGCTGCCCCGACGTTCGCCTCGTCTATCGCGCCACCTCCATCCCCACAGCGTCGTCTTGACCTGCCCCACCGGAACCGCAACACCCTCACCAATTCCTCCGATGAAGCCGAGGCCCACTCGGCGCCACCAAGGAGGTTCTGCACTCACCACTGCATTTTATTTTTTATTCAATCTCACGGGGATGCCGGTGCTCGATACCGAGTAGCCATGGCGGGTCTCCATCGACAGCGCCGTCGCTGGCCACTTCATCCACGATGTCTCTCCACCATGTCGTTGCTTCCTCGGTGGCGACTTCCACACCGGCACTAGGTGCAGCTGCTCCGGCTCTCGCTCACGCTGCTGCTCCGGCTCTCGCTCGTGTTGCTGCTCTTTTCTTGCTGTCGATGGCGCTGCTGCACTGCTCTTGCTTTCGCTCGTGCTGCTGCTCTTCTCTTCTATTGCTGTCGGTCACGCTGCTGCTCCGCTCTTTCTCCTGTTCGTGCTGCTGCTCTGCTCTTGTCTCGCTCGTGCTGTTGCTGCTGCTGCACGACCTCCGGCAGCTACAGGAGTTGCTGGTTTAGCACTCGCTCGCAGTGCTGCTGCACGACCTGCTCTCTGTTAGTGCGTTCCCTGCTAGAGCGTCTGCTGATTTAGATCACTCCTTATCTACTACTAGTGATCGAACGCCCTAAACATCTATTGCAATGCTCTGCTATTAGTTCAATCAGTTTCGACAGTAAAATTCAGTTTCGACTGTAAAGTTCAGTTTCTTAAGTTAAGTTCAGAGTGAACAGCATTTACAGCATCTGTCAACGCGGCCATGGCGCAGCTGATGCATTTTAAATCTAGCACTTTTTGGTGATGTATTTTACATCATCTATTGCAGATGATATTAGAGTCCCACTTCAGATTAAAGTTGTGTGTCTTGTCCTGCTTCAGCCTCGCCACCGTACACCTCATCGGAGCTGCTCCAACGACGAAACCGTCCATCATAGCGGAGCAGTACCCTCGGTGCCGTTTCCAGAGGCCTAAGATCTTCTTCCCCGCCTCCGACAGTCACACCAGCATCACCATCCTCCATGTCCAACCCAATGATGCTGAGGTCGACAAGGCTATGCCAAAGAGGTTGTACACTTGTTGCATTACTTTGTTACTCTGCATTCATGTCGATCCATCAGGGATCCTTTGCTATGGAACTACTATGGTACTACTATTCGTGTATTTGGTTAGAAGGAGTGGAGCAAAGCAAAACTGGAGGATTTTTTTTCCTTTGATGTCTCTTTCAAAGAAAAAACGTAGGAATTTTAATATCCACTTGGATGTCCTTTTCAAATCAATATGCATGAAGAACAGGACTAATTGCATTACTGGCATAATAAGATTCTTAATTTTTTCATTTTCACGTGGTTTGACTTTAATTTGGCCATGTTTCTCCATTCCTGTGTTCTTCCAATTCATGTGAACCAAACACCCCTTAGGTCTTACAAAATCTAACTATTTTTATTATGCATGTTAGTTATTGTACACAATCATACTAAACATGTAGAGAAAAAGAGAAGACCGTTGCGTGGGAATATAATGTCATGCAGACGCCGCTCCATGGTGGGCGAATTGCCCCCCTCCCGCCATTCCAGATTGTATTCCAGAGGAAGATAACTGTTCAGATGGGGATTCATAAGGAGCCGACCTCTCCTATTTACCACCTGAGGTGTTTGCTCTAACCTGGCATGCTGATGTTGGTCATATCATGCATATGGCGCATCGCATTGCTTACATTATACATCTTATATGCCATCATCTTAGTTCAGATTTGCTTTGTGTGAATGCCACCTGTTTGGTTTCTATATCATACTCCCACCGTTCCTAAATATTTGTCTTTAGAGATTTCAACAAGTGACTACATACGGAGAAAAATGAGTGAATCTACACTCTAAAATATGTCTATATACATCCGTACGTGGTAGTTCATTTGAAATCTCTAAAAAGACAAATATTTAGGAACAAAGGGAGTATATGGGAATTATGCAATGCCATCTTCTTTAGCCAGGCATCATATAGGTGAATCATGCAATGCCATCCTGTTTAGCCAGTCATCGTATATGTGAATTGTATCGTGCCATATTTTTTTCATAATGTATTCAATTTGTCAACAATGTTTATGCATTCATCTACTCTTCCTGTGCATCAACCATTTGAGTCGATCATGGGAAAATCTAGAGTGAAAACAAGATAATCTGAGCAGGCAGTGCTACCTGTCGATGCAGATTTCTTGCTGGTTACAGATAGCTCCTCAGAGGATGATTCAGAGACAGATGACCAGTCGTATCCCCCCCCGAGGTGCATGCTCTAACTTGGCAGGGTTATATTGCTCATATCATGCATATGGTGTCTTGCATTGCCATGCCACCTGCTTAGATTAGACATGCTTTGTGTGAATGCCTCCTGTTTGCTTTCTATATCAGATATGTGAATTATGCAATGCCATGTTTTTCACCAGTTATGATATATGTGAATTATGCACCGCCATGTAGCCAGGCATCATATATGTGAATTATCTGATGCCATCTTTTTTTCATTACGTATTCCATTTGTCGACAATCTGTGTATATTGAACTACTCTTCATGTGTATCAGCCATTTGAGTCGGTTATGGAAAAATCAGGAGTGAAAACAAGGTCTTCAGAGCAGGCAATGGTACCTGTTGAAGCATATATCTCGATGGTTACAGGGAGCTCCTCAGAGGAGGATTCAGAGGCAGATGACCAGTCCTATATCCCACCTAAGGTGTATGCTCTAAGTTGCGATGTTTATATTTCTCATATCATGCATACGGTGTCTTGCATTTCCTAGTTTAGACATCATATGCACACTATTGAATTCCATCTGCTTAGTTTAGAGATCATACATGCAAGTGCCAGCTGCTTAGCATATGAATCAATTATGTTAATTGTATTATGCCATCCTGTATACTTAGACAACATGTATGTGAATTATTTCATCCCAACCTATTTTAGAAACACATCATATAGTTTTGCCATGTCATCCTGTTTAGATACTCATCACATGTTGAATTATGCCATTATATCCTCTTAAGTTATCCATCATATATCTAAAACTGTGTCGTGCTATCCTATTTAGTTAGGCACCATATATGTGACATTGTGTCATGTTGTCCTGTTTGGTTAGACAACATATATGTGAATTACCACATCTGTCTATCATACAATGTCTGTACGTTCAATTTCTTTTCTTCTTTATCAGCCATTTGAATTGGAGGGGGTGATGGCAGTATCTAAGGGAGCAAAAATCCGTTCTTCACAAAAGACAGTGCTACCCATCGATGCAGATAGAACCATGGTTGTACTGGCCCACAAACTAGCCCCACCACACATAATCGAGACTCTTCCAGATGGCACACTTACACCGTTGGGCAGAGAACCAGCTACAACCGATCTAACCCCAACCCCAGTGGATAGTAACCCACTTCTAGTTGACAAAGCACCATGTCCACCACAGAATACCCCCACATGAGCAGTTTGTAAAGCAACCGCAGTGCCCAAAGCATGAAGACCACCACAGTGAACCCAAACTCCACGTTTAAAGTAGAAGAGCAACTGTTCTCAGGCCAGATTCCGTAGCTATGGTCCATACTCCTTTACTGTTGCATCACTGTATTTACTCATACCAACTAGTTTCGAATTTGAAGGATCCAATTGAAACTCCAATGGCGCAACAGGTATGTTTTAAACCTATTTCTTTAACTGGATTGCTGTTCTAACTTCTTGCTCTATGTTGATTTCAGTTTCAGTTGTATAAACAGTTATGTGCTCATGTGATGCACATTACAAGTGTTGCCAATGCTGTGTAGTTTCTCACACTTATATTCTGTCTATGTTGCTGTGTCTTAAAAATATATGAGTTGAACTGTGTCTCTATCTTGATTTGGCAACATAAACTAGAATGATATGGACAATATAGTGACCATAGTACATAGATATATGTTTGTTTCATGCTATTATCCTGTCCACCTTACTACTGAACCGGTTTACCAAAATGAGTTTCGTATACTACATGCTAAACCTGTGATGTGTCTACTTGTTTCTCTTGTAGTATGCAAACAGAATATTGGAGAAGAGCACCCCACTATGCAATGGTAGAGAAAGTAATGCAGATAAGGTTCAAGATTGTGAGACAACCCTGTTGATCTCCAAGAAAGGTGATAAAAATGATCTTGTAGACAGTGAGGAAACCCCACAGGAATGCATTGATGTAGTGTTCGAGTTACTGGCCAGTACCGCTGGCACAAGCTCTTCGAACTCACTGCCTGAATCACTCCGGCTTCTTCAGTCTCAGCTACAAGCTGAAAGGCATCAGTCAGCTGTGCTGCGGCAAGAAGCCGAAGGATTGAGAATGTCCCTGCAGAATTCAGATGCATACTTTCTTGTGCAACAGCAAGTGCTGGAGGATTTAAGCGCCAAACAAGAGAAAGTTAATAAGCTTGCTAAGCATCTTGCCAGCATTATGGGTACCCAGGACATTGTTTCTTGATCTCTTCTGAAGTGGTTTC
This sequence comes from Triticum aestivum, assembly GCF_018294505.1. Classification (NCBI taxonomy): domain Eukaryota; kingdom Viridiplantae; phylum Streptophyta; class Magnoliopsida; order Poales; family Poaceae; genus Triticum; species Triticum aestivum. The sequence goes on from NC_057796.1 coordinate 56,682,448, forward strand.
AGTTCTGGACTTGTTTTGTTGTGGCATTTATTTGCACTGGTCGCCAAGTTTGACAACTAGTGTATATGATATGCGACTTTGTTCCCTATATTGGCACTGGTGGCGAACTTTGATTCCTAGTGGATGTAATATGTGTAATAGCTGTGATAGCCTAGTGTAAGTTGCTTGCTTATTTATTTCCTTGTTGTCTTGTTTATTTGTTTGCTTGTAGTCACTGCAGTTCTTTTTCCGCGGTTTGCTAGTGGCCGCAATAACCTATTTTTTAAAACTAGTCCACAATAACCATGGGGTACATATTTACTGTAGTTACCATGGGCCTCCTATGGGCCGTAGAAACAATGGGCCTTCTAAGTTTTGTGTGATTGAAGCTTTCAAGTTTTGGGTGAGATATCGATATGAGGAGAATAAGGAGTGACAAGACCCTAAGCTTGGGGATGCCCAAGGCACCCCAAGTGAATATCCAAGGAAGATCCAAGCAACTAAGCTTGGGGATGCCCCGGAAGGCATCCCCTCTTTCGTCTCCAACATTATCAGTAACCTCAGTTGGAGCTATGTGTTCATTCGTCACTTGATGTGTGCTATCCTTGGAATGCCTTTTTATTTTATTTTGCTTGCTGTTTTAATAAAGTACTTAGATCTGAAAGTTTTTAATAAGAGAGAGTCCTCAAATAGCTATCCATTTACATAACTACTCTCTTGATTTTCACTAATATCTTTTTGGAGTAGCTTGTCATTTACACTTGTGCTTCACTGATATCCTATGAATAAATTGTTGAAGAAATTGAATGTCATGAAGTTGAAATCATATCATGCCTAGTGGTAGCTTCACATTGGGTTTAGAAAGTGAAATCTTTTGAGGCTTGACAATCACAATATTGGTCATACAAGCAATTCACGAATAATTAGTATAAGGAAGAGAACTTTCACATGCAAATACACTATCATGGAAATCTTTTGTGATTGTGAGCCCCCATCAAAATATTATATGCCAAAATTGTTGACGTTGGAAAAGGAAGACAACGTAATGGTTTATGTTTGTTCATATTCACATAGAAGTCATATTGTCATAGATCCTTCAACATGTGGTGTTTGCCCCCCATCTTTGCTAGCCAAAAATTCCGCACCAAGTAGAGATACTACTTGTGCATCAAAAAACCCTTAAACCCAAATCTTAAGGATTGAGAAAGATCCTTCAAGTAAGTTGTCATCGGTGCAATAAGGGAATAAAAATTGCTTCTAAAATTGTAAGATAATTTAGTGTAAGAGAAAATTGAGCGTTGTACGAACTTGTGATGGTAAAGCAATAAAAGTGACAGACTGCATAATAAAGGTTGCTATCACAATGGGCAATATAACGTGACGTTCTTTTGCACTAAGGGGTTGATCATACAAACAAATAAGCGCATGGCAACCTCAGCTTCCCTCTGCGAAGGGCCAATCTTTTACTATTCAGTATTAATTTTATGCAAAGAGTCAAAGTTTTTGTCTCTATTCCTTTTTATTTTTCTCCTTTGGCAAGCATCATGTGGTGAGGAAAGATCTAGGCACATATATCCAGTTGAATATGGGTAGCATGAGTTATTATTGTTGACATCACCCTTGAGGTGAATACGTTGGGAGGCAAAACAATAAGCCCCTATCTTTCTATGTGCCCGGTTGAAACGTTTTGCTCATGTGTACGCGGTTTGTGTTAGCAATCATAGAAGACTATATGATGGTTGAGTATGTGGAGCTCTTACTTAAACTCCGTTCAATAAGTTGAATTGCAATTGCTTGGTGACTAAGAACATAGGTTGTTGAGTTTCAAGGGAATTCATTGTTTGAACCTTAACATGTGAATTGGTTGCTACTATAACATGATAAGTTTTATAAGAAAGAATTGCTGTTATGATGCTAGAAAAAGTGATTGAAATTGTCATTGATCAAACTGGTGCACTTTGCTAGTATTCACACTTCATTAACTATTTCTTTTATCATTTACCTACTCGAGGATGAGTAGGAATTAAGCTTGGGGATGCTGATACATCTTCAACGTATCTATACTTTATGAAGTATTCATGCCAATATATTATCATTCTTGGATGTTTTACAATCATTTTTATAGCAACTTCATATCATTTTTTGGGACTAACCTATTGACCCAGTGCCCAGTCCCAGTTGCTGTTTTTTGCCTGCTTTTTACATCGCAGAAAATCAATATTAAACGGAGTCCAAACACCGTGAAACTTTTTGTGGATTTTTTATGGGCCAGAAGACTCCCGATGGGCCAGAGCGTTACCTGGGGGTGCCCGAGGGGGGCACAACCCACTAGGGCGCGCCAGGCCCCCTTGGCGCGCCTAGGTGGGTTGTGCCCACCTCGGTGCCCCCCCGCACCCCCTCTTTGCACTATAAATTCCCAAATATTCCGAAACCCATCGGGGTTAACCTTGATAAGAAGTTCCGCCGCCCCAGTGCTTCGTAGCCACCGAAAACCAATCTAGACCTGTTTCGGCACCCTTCCGGAGGGGGGAATCATCTCCGGTGGCCATCTTCATCAACTTAGCGGCCACCACGATGAGGAGGGAGTAGTCCACCCTCGGGGCTGAGGGTTTGAACAAGTAGCTATGTGTTTAATATCTCTCTCTCGTGATCTATATCATGGGCTTTGTTAATATAGTTGGATCATATGATGTTTCTCCCCTCTATACTCTTGTTGTGATGAATTGAATCTTTACCCTTTGAAGTTTTGTCATGTCGGATTGAATGTTCAGATTTGAGATCACATGATGTATGTCTTGCGGTATGAATACTTGAGGTGACATTGGGGTATCTTATTGATTCACTTGATATACGTTATGGCACCCGACCTGCGGATTCCCGCGGTGATATTGGGGTTATCTATGCATAGGGGTTGATGCATGTTTTTATTATCTTCACTTCGATAGAAACTTTGGGGGTCTCCTTGTAGTTCTTTGTGTGCATTGAGTATTATGAATATGAATTTGCTTTGGTGTTATTCTAGTACAAACTCTAGGATAGATCAAACGGAAACAATAGCTTTGTGTTATTTTAGTATGAACTCTTGAATAGATCGAACGGAAAGAATAGCTTTGAGGTGGTTTAATACCCTACAAACAATTCCTATTTTTTGTTCTCCGCTAATAGGAACTCGGGAGTGATTCTTTATTGTACTTTGAGGGATAATCATATGATCCAACTACAGTAGCACTGTTGAGAGGTTGCACTAGTGAAAGTACAGACCCTAGGCCTCCTTTTCAAGCATTGCAACACTGTTTTTGTGCCCATTTACTATTTGCTACCTTGCTGTTTTATTTATTCAGATTATAAAAATATGTTTCTACCATCCATATTACACTTCTATCACCATCTCTTCGCCGAACTAGTGCACCTATACAATTTGCCATTGTATTGGGTGTGTTGGGGACACAAGAGATTTCTTGTATTTGGTTGCAGGGACGTTTAAGAGAGACCATCTTCATCCTACACCTCTCACGGATTGATAAACCTTAGGTCATCCACTTGAGGGAAAATTGCTACTGTCCTACAAAATTCTGCGCTTGGAGGCCCAACATGTGTCTACAAGAATAAAGTTGCGTAGTAGACATCAATCGCCATGGCGTGACTTCCAGTGGTAGTTTGGTCAGGGGACACCAGATATTTTACTTTACTACAAGGAGGAGCACCCCGCCGCAGCCTGACCGAGGAAGGGACGGGGAGGAGGAGGAGAGGATGATGGGCAGAAGAGGAAGCACTGGTACGCGTCGGTCCTAAACAAACGGTTTTTAACCCCTTTCCGCGACGGCATTTGGAACCGTCGCCAAGTGAGTGTGGGCGATAGGGGGGTCCTTCCCACACGACCCAGAAACTGTCGGGGATATGCCCTCCTGGCACACACGTTCGGCAAAATGAGGTCGTGTGCGACCCGCGAGCGCTCAAATACGGAAATACGTACAGTAGAGCTAAAAAAATACAATTATACGGCGAAATTGTTTCCGGCCGCAAGTACATCCCACACAGTCAGTCCCCGCTAAACGTTTCCATTCGTATATACATTCCACACAGTTGCTCCAAGGAAAACATTTCCGTTCACAGGTACATCACACACAATTTTTCCCATTAAATCATTTGCGTTATTGAATGTATCAAACACGGTCCGTAGAAGAAACTGTGTGGCAAAGGTTGTCCGTCACACACAGTTTTTATGTGGTAGACGTTTGCGCAAGGTGGCCTAACGCAAACAGTTTTCAAGAGAAAGTCGTGTGTGATTGTTCATTGATCCAACACGGTTTATTCCTAGAAACTGTGTGCGTTGCGTGAGGTCATCACCCACGGTATTTTTTTCAACAACCGTTTGCAATAGGAAAACCCAATTAGCAGGCTAATTCACCATTAGTAGGCTAATTATCCGATTATTCTTAATCCATTTATTAATCTAATTGACATTTCATATTAAGCACACAATATATTTCATTTCCATATTAAGGAAGCAGAATTTCATAATTAAAATACATCAGAGTACAACATGATATAGCTTCAGCACTCAGCTACCCCATTACACAAGTGCACCAGCAGCAAGTTCGACATGCAACATGTAGAACCTTTCGAAATTAGCATCCTAGACAGTATATAGACAGATGCAACTTATCTGGAAAACTGTTGAAGCGGAAGGCGAATATTCAGCCTTCAGTCATGTTGAAGGTCTTTGCAACTTTAGGCCAGCGCCTGTGGATGATTGACCGTCCGTCCGTCGTCCTCTTCAGGAACACTTCAATATTGAACCGTGGGTGTTGTATGAAAACCTTCCTCGCCTCCTGACCATAGAGGTGGTTTGAGAGGTAATCATCAGTGAACTGCTTTGGAAAGTCATGAAAACAAGGATGTGCATAAATATCTTCTCTATATTGGAAATGGGGCAAAGGAATAAAAAAGGCAAGGTACAATAGTTAGTACCATCTTGTAGTGAACTGATGTCTTCGTCATTGTGCAGACAAAGATCTTGTTGTTTTTTGTTGCTAATTTCTTTATCCTAACAATCTTTCTTATTTTCTTGATTTGATTGATATTCATGGACAACTCATTCCCCATATGCAAAAAGGGTCGAACAGTGGGCCAAAACCTCTGACAGCAGGACCTACATGTGCAAGACCAAATTGTTAAAAACCAAAATATTAGAATGGTTCCTGCAATTGCACAATAATGTGCTATTAGACAATGGACCATGCACGTGCTAACCTCGATTGTAAACCTCAGTGCTTCCCATTGTTTCCCTGCAACACATATAAGGTAGTTAGTCATCAGGTTAAGTAAGGGTTCGCATGCTATAAGTAAAATATGTTGATGAAAAATAAGCACATTGTAGATTCATCAGATTAATTCAAGCCACATGGAAAACCCATTTACCCAAACCAAGCATGATTAAGAACTAGGAAATATAGCACTTGTATATGTTTCTCATGTATTAAGTGCAGCCAAATTCGATTTATTCCTCACATGCACAACAATACAAAATTCTACCCACGACAATTGGACATCACATTGCAGAATTGAACCAAGTAGTTAGCTAAACACCACAACAAATGAACTAAACATTAACTGAGCACCACATTGCACAATATAACATACTCCTAATAGAAGATCAGACAGTTAACCAAACAGTTAACTACAACCAATTGTAGCAATTGTATTTGTTTCTCATGTATTTACTACAACTAAATTCAATTTATTCCTCACATGGTATACAATAATAGAATGCACCATTCGATTTATTTCTCACATGGAAGACAATACAAAATTGCAGCCTGAAGAATTGAACATCACATTTGCAGAATTGAACCAAACAGTTAACTGAAGACGACAACTAATTAACAAAACAGTTAATAAGTGAGCACCACACTGCACGACATATAGAACATATACACTAGAGAAACAGATTGCATGGTAAAATTAGATAGCACAATTCACTAGAATTTGTGAAAGAAAGGCAGTAGCAGCACACGCAATGGGTAAACCGAGCATGCTTAACCTGCGTAGCTAGAAAATGGCAAGGTTCTCCTCTAAGATCTGGGGGTCGGCACGAATGGCGGCGCTTATTTGGTGGAGGGGTCGGTGATTTGGGTGGAAGGTGTCGCGCTCGCGCGGCGGTCGGGGCATGTGGGATGTGGAAGGAGGAGGAGGATGGGGGTTAGGTTTGGATTACCTACCTGGATAGACGAGGTCGAGCAGCGTGAAGGAGGGTCGCCAACGAGGAGGTGGTGTTGCAAGCAAGGAGTGAAGGTTTCAACTTGGAAAGGAAGGCAGAAAGAGGGGAAATGTGGCTTTTGGTAAGGGGGAGGGGCGGGGAGGTAGATATTTCTGCGGAAGCCGAAAATTTGGAACCGCTTCAGCGAAAAACTGGCACGCAAAGTGTTATCAGACATGGCCCCTTATTCAGAACTGTGTATGATATGTGGACATCACAAACGATTTAGATAGCTTAACCCGTGTGTGATGAGTTTGAACGTCAAAAGTTTTGGTTCGAATTTCCATGGTTACAGTAGTCATCCATATCATTGCATAATTTGGGTACACAAAGGAGACTACAACACACCCACACTTCTTAATCAAACAAGTTCAGCAATTAAACAGAGCTAGTTGATCTAAACATTACTCTAACAAATTAAAGACCGGTGCCCTTAATTAAACAAAACAAAGAGTGCTACTACGGCTGGTGCTCATTGATCTCCGCCGCCGCATCCATGTCCAGCTCGCGCCCGACGGTCTCCTGGGGAAGGGGCTCCATGGCATCCATCGCACCATACTCGGCAAGCATCTCGCCATCCACGTCCGCCATCTCTTTGGAAAAGGCCGCCACGAGCTGGGCGTGGGTGGACGCGATCTGGGCTTGGACGAGCTCCGTCGTCGCAAGGTATGTGGCGGAGGAACGGATGGCTGCTCGAACGCTCTCAGCGATTGCCAGCTCTTCGGCCATTTGTTGCCGGCTGTTGTCGGAGAAGCTTCGTTCGATTTATGCGGGGACCGCTAGGAACTGGGCATGGGCGGCCTCGACATGGTCGTGGGCGGCCTCCATCAGGGCTAAGGCCGCCGCCGTTGAACGGACAGCTGTTGTGCCGCTCTCGCCAGTTGCTATCCCCGAGGCAGATGTTGCTGCCGCCACCTGAAAAGCAACAACGGCTGTTTGGGCTGCCTTTGCCGCCCGGTCGCAGATTGCGGCCGTGCTCATGCACCTTGCTAGCACGCGCATGGCGGCTGCGGCCGCGCTCTCACTGGAGTGGGCCACCGAAGTTGGCCTCACTACGCGGGTCCACATGCCCATCTTTAACCGGCGACGATTGAACAGTGAAATGATATTTGGGGAGCGAGCTAGTGTGCTTGAGACGCCGGCTGTGGACTGTAGCCGATGCACCTTCTCGCGTAAGCCATAGGTGTACTATACACCAACGGTGCTCCAGGATATTTTGTGCTGCATCTCACACGGTTAGTGATAATAAACTGTATGCGATCTACTTGATTTTTCGTCTTGATTTGAATTACATAATGGGGTCACAGCGGCAATGGACGGTGTTTGAATTGCTAGACCTTTTATCTGGAGTGAACTTGCAACTATATGTGTGTCGTAAAAGAATTGGAATTATTCAGGGTTCGTTTGAACATTTTATAAATTAAATTGGTTTTCCAGCCATTTCAGGTGAACAATTCAAAATTAAACTACATGCACATGCTCCAGTGCATATAAATTGGTTGAAAAATCAAATCTATGTCCATGGGTGCATGCTTAGGTCCCATGCAAGAAATGGGAATGAATTTCAAACACCACGGCACCGTTGATTGCCGGCAAAACATTGAGATGCCTGGTTTTTAAATTCTAGTAAATCCAAAACTCGTCTGAAATTCATGAAACTTGGCATGCTATCATGGAGCGGCATCAACATGCCGTGCTAAATGTTTTGTCCCATTTGGGGCAGGTTTGGGTATATGCTTCTCACAACAAGTATGATGGTTTTCGGTAGGGAACATCCCACCTTTGGGGACGAAACGATATCCATTGCCTCTTATTGCTTTCAATTTTTTTTCTCGTGTCAACATAGAACAACATGAGTGTTGTGTGAATTTTTGTGATTTTTCGGGGTTCATTTGGACATTTTTATGCATTAACTGAGTTTTCAATGCATTTATGTGCATAATTCAAATTAGAACTACATGCACATGCTGTAGTGCATATAAATTGGTTGAAAAATCAAATATGTGTCCTCGGGTGCATGCTTAGGTCCCATGCAAGAAATGGGAATGAATTTCAAACACCAGGGCATCGTTGATTGCCAGCAAAACATTGAGATGCCTGGTTTTTAAATTCTAGTAAATCCAAAACTCGTCTGAAATTCATCAAACTTGGCATGCTATCATGGAGCGGCATCAACATGTCGTGGTAAAAAATTTGTCCCATTCGGGGCAGGTTTGGGTATATGCTTCTCACAAACCGGAGCTTCCCACAACAAGCATGATGGTTTTCGGTAGGGAACGTCCCACCTTTGGGGACGAAACGATATCCATTGCCTCTTATTGCTTTCAAATTTTTCTCGTGTCAACATAGAACAACAGGAGTGTTGTGTGAATTTTTGTGATTTTTGGGGGTTCGTTTAGACATTTTTATGCATTAACTGAATTTGCAATGCATTTATGTGCATAATTCAAATTTGAACTACATGCACATGCTCCAGTGCATATAAATTGGTTGAAAAATCAAATCTGTGTCCTTGGGTGCATGCTTAGGTCCCATGCAAGAAATGGGAATGAATTTCAAACACCAGTGCACCACTGTTGTCCGGCAAAACATTGAGATGCTTGGTTTTTAAATTCTAGTAAATCCAAAACTCGTCTGAAATTCATGAAACTTGGCATGCTATCATGGAGCGGCATCAACATGACGTGGTACAAATTTTGTCCCATTTGTGGCTGGTTTTGGTATATGCTTCTCACAAACCGGAGCTTCTCACAACAAGCATGATGGTTTTCGGTAGGGAACGTCCCACCTTCGGGGACGAAACGATATCCATTGCCTCTTATTGCTTTCAAATTTTTTTCTCGTGTCAACATAGAACAACAGGAGTGTTGTGTGAATTTTTGTGATTTTTCGGGGTTCCTTTGGACATTTTTATGCATTAACTGAGTTTTCAATGCATTTATGTGCGTAATTCAAATTTGAACTACTTGCACATGCTCCAGTGCATATGAATTGGTTGAAAAATCAAATCTGTGTCCTTGGATGCATGCTTAGGTCCCATGCAAGAAATGGGAATGAATTTCAAACACCAGGGCATCGTTGATTGCTGACAAAACATTGAGATGCCTGGGTTTTTAAATTCTAGTAAATCCAAAAATCGTCTGAAATTCATGAAACTTGGCATGCTATCATGGAGCGGCATGAACATGCCGTGGTACAAATTTTGTCCCATTTGTAAAACCCGAGCTTCTCACAACAAGCATGATGGTTTCGGTAGGGAACGTCCCACCTTTGGGGACGAAACGATATCCATTGCCTCTTATTGCTTTCAAATTGTTTCTCGTGTCAACATAGAACAACATGAGTTTTGTGTGAATTTTTGTGATTTTTTAGGGTCGTTTGGACATTTTTATGCATTAACTGAGTTTTCAATGCATTTATGTGCATAATTCAAATTTGAACTAGATGCACATGCTCCAATGCATATAAATTGGTTGAAAAATCAATTCTATGTCCTTGGGTGCATGCTCAGGTCCCATGCAAGAAATGGGAATGAATTTCAAACACCAGGGCACCGTTGATTGCCGACAAAACATTGAGATGCCTGGTTTTTAAATTCTTGTAAATCCAAAACTCGTCTGAAATTCATGAAACTTGCATGCTATCATGGAGCGGCATCAACATGCCGTGGTACAAATTTTGTCCCATTTTGGGACATGTTTGGGTATATGCTTCTCACAAACCCGAGCTTCTCACAACAAGCATGATAGTTTTCGGTAGGGAACGTCCAACCTTTGCGGACGAAACGATATCCATTGCCTCTTATTGCTTTCATATTTTTTCTCGTGTCAACATAGAACAACAGGAGTGTTGTGTGAAGCTTTGTGATTTTTCGGGGTTCGTTTGGACATTTTTATGCATTAACTGAGTTTTCAATGCATTTATGTGCATAATTCAAATTTGAACTACATGCACATGCTCCAGTGCATATAAATTGGTTGAAAAATCAAATATGTGTCCTTGGGTGCATGCTTAGGTCCCATGCAAGAAATGGGAATGAATTTCAAACACCAGGGCACCGTTGATTGCCGTCAAAACATTGAGATGCCTGTTTTTTAAATTCTAGTAAATCCAAAACTCGTCTGAAGTTCATGAAACTTGGCATGCTATCATGGAAGGGCATCAACATGCCGTGGTAAATTTTTTGTCCCATTTGGGGCAAGTTTGGGTATATGCTTCTCACAAACCGAAGATTCTCACAACAAGCATGATGGTTTTCGATAGGGAACGTCCCACCTTTGGGGACGAAATGATATCCATTGCCTCTTATTTCTTTCAAATTTTTTTCTCGTGTCAACCTAGAACAACAAGAGTGTTGTGTGTAATTTTGTGATTTTTCGAGGTTCGTTTCGACATTTTTATGCATTAACTGAGTTTTCAATGCATATATGTGCATAATTCAAATTTGAACTACATGCACATGCTCCAGTGCATATAAATTGGTTGAAAAATCAAATTTGTGTCCTTGGGTGCATGCTTAGATCCCATGCAAGAAATGGGAATGAATTTCAAACATCGGGGCACCGTTGATTGCTGGCAAAACATTGAGATGCCTGGTTTTTAAATTCTAGTAAATCAAAACTCGTCTGAAATTCATGAAACTTGGCATGCTATCATGGAATGGCACCCGACATGCTGTGGTATTTTTCGTGTCCATTTTGAGAGAAGGCGTACTCGAATAATGATAGCCAACAAAGGCATTTTGAGAAAATAGCTGCCACTTTAATATCTCAAACATTTGTATATTTCAAACCGTGTGTGTTCTATTAACCATTCACGTGATGCCACGTGTCTTGGTTTTAATGGTTGTAGGAGGTGCCGTGCGGATAGCTGCTTGACCTTGACTGAATGGGAGGCGTGCGAGCGCCGTCCGGTCCGCAGGCTGGCCGAGAGGCGTGCAAGCTGTCCTCGAATGCACAGGCTCACTGGGAAGCGTGCAAGCTGTATGCTGCGCAGGCTCACTGGGAAGCGAGCCCTTTGACTTCCATGGCCGCCCGCCTTGCTCGCATCCTCTGCATTAATGGCGCCCAAGCCGCAGTTTAATTCGCTTTTTAAATATAAAACACTCATCGCAAACGTTTTAGTTAGAACACCTGTATGCAAACCGACAGCTTCCCCGGGAAGCCAAGAGAAAATGTGCCGAGCAGGATTTCTGAAGCTCTTGATCGCAAACGTTTTAGATAGAACACCCGTATGCAAAGTGAGAGCAGCGCAGGATTTGTGCATCCCTTCAACGCAAACGGTTGTTTTGGATGACTCGTGTGCAACCACGTACAAACAGTTTGGTAAGATTTGTCAATCCTTGTAACACTATGATTTCTCAAAATATGAAGCTAAAAACACTAGCAGTATCTAATTTTTGCAACTAAAATTCAGTAATTAAGCATAGATTTCATTCATAGATTAAGGAGTCGTTCTTAATTTATACAAACAGTTCAACTCGACAGCTGAATCGACCAAACTTTTCACCAATTGTTACCAACCACGTACTGAAATAGCTGGTTCAACAATATATACTAGCTAACTTTAAGTACGTTGTACAGTTCCACCACATCTATAGTTAGATGAAGTGAACAAAATAGCCCCTAAATACTACTACTACTGCGGAGGGGCTTTGTACTACTTGCGGCTGCCTCTCCTCTGCCGAGCGCGCTCAGTAAGAGGCGGAGGAGGAGGAGCCTACCTACGAGCTAGGCAACCGCAATACAGTGCCTGCCGCTGTTGCAGGTTCAGCGACGGTCACCTCGAACACCCTCTGCCACTCCAGACGACCCATCTCGAAGCGGTGGTTCTCCTCGTAGATCTCCTGATTCCTCGCCTCTGAGGCAGCGTGTGCCACGGCCACGGCGGCGGTAAGGCTCTTTGCGTGCTAGACGAGGCGCTCCTCCTCCTCCCGCAGGAATTCAGTGTAGCGCGCAAGGTCGCTGACGCACGTGCGGGCATCCACCTCCACCTCCCGCCTTCGGGCGGCGGTGGTGGAGCGGGTGATGACCCCGACAGTCGACGGAGGGCTGGTGGCCACGACCACCACCTCCCGCCTTCGGGCCATGGTGGCGGAGCGGGTGATGGCCACAGTGGCCAGCAGTGGGGTGGCGGCCACGACGGCCACCTCCCACCTTCGGGCCATGGCGGCGGAGCGGGCGATGGCCCTGGCTGTCGACGTTGGTGTGGCGGCAATGTCGGCCGGCAACAGCTGCCGACGGGCACCGGCGGCGGAGCGTGTGGTGGGTGTTCCGGGCACACCCAACAGGGACACCACGCGCACTACACTACACCGGGGACTGTCCCGCCGCCGCGGTGTGGCCTCCCAGCTGGAGCTGTCCTCTGATGACGGCGGAGTGGCTGAGCGACGATGACGGACCGGTGCCATTGGCGATTGTGGGAGAAGCAGACGAGATAAGCTACAGGGATGGAGGGGAAATGCAACGCAGGACTCGTCGGCCGTGAGGGTTTTTATAGCAGGCCGGTAAGTATTGGGATTTTGGGGGATTTCACTGAGTCGGGCGGGAAGCCTGCGCGGGAACCTGCGAGGTTGCGCGGGAACGGGCTCATCGACGATTCATTGGCGCCACCGTTTGGCCAAAAGAACGCCCCCGCGCGCTGCGCAAGCTTGCGCTGTAAGCCGTCTGTGGCAGCGGGGTGACAAGACGTGCGAGAGGAGGATGAAAGGCCACGTACACATACGGTTAATAAAAAAAGTTTGCGATTTAATTACCTACTATACCACCGTCCTGGTTTATAAGTATGATTTAACTAATAAAATACGAATGCATGTCGGCAAAGATTATATAGTTGGATTTGTATTTGAGCATAGTTTCCAAATATATAATTTTTAAAACATGCATTAACATTTTTTTGGTTAAATTTGAGGGCAAAGTATGGCACAGAATATAAACGAGACTATAGACTAGACGGAGGTGGTAGCACACGGCCGCTCTCTACGCAGCGATGCAACTGTCGGCCGGCTTGTAGGCGACCATTTCCTGCATGTTCAACTACTCTATGTGTGTGGTTGCTTGCGGTTCAGGCGGCCATGGCGCGCTCTGCTCGCGTCCCGCCATGCGCGCTCTGCTCTCGCATCCCTCCAGGTGCTCTGCCCTTGTCCCTCCGCGCGTGCTGCCAGTGTTTGGGGCCGGTGCATGATCACACACGTTTGTGTGCAAGCGGTTGCGCCGGGCGTGGCGCGATGATGCAGTTACCCGCTGCAAAAACAGCCATGCGGACGCGCTGAGAATCCATGCCGCCCGGCCCCCTTTTATTCATGCGGCCATTTACCTTCATCTCTCGTCTCACATGACACAATAAGCACACCCACGAGGACACATACGGAACAGACATCCAGTGGTTCCAATGGCGCTCCCCGTGGCTCCAATGGCGCTCCCAGCGGCCGACGATGATAGCGGCGGGCAGTTCACCATGCATCACGTAGTGGACACCCACGTGAGGGGGAAGGCCCTCTCGATGGTGTACACGAACGATCCGGTCTCGGTGGAGAGCTCCATCCAAACTATGGAGCAGTTCCTTGCCGAGGACAAGTACCGAGTGGTCGGCTTCGACCTCGAGTACACCATCGGTCGTGTCGGGCACGATCAGAAGGTTGCCGTCGCCTAGTTGTGCGTGCGACATGACGTCCTCGTCTACCACTTCCACCTTGCCACAAGGCCTTGAAAGCGTTTCTCCAGGTTTATAAACAGCTCCGACTAGAGTTTCGCTACGGTGGACACCACCAACGATCTAAAAGAGCTCAAGGTTTCGGACTTGAAATGACCGAATCTTGTCAACATCCAGCACCACTACAAGGTCTGGGGCAGCGACAAAAACAAACTGAACTCCCTAGTTGACCTCGCCTCGGCCATCATCGACCCCTACTACGCGAAGATGAAGGAAGAGAGCTATAAGGACAAGACGCCTGGCACAGTGTGTGGCATGAGAGACTGGATGAACAACATGTCAAGTACGCGACCATGGACGCGTACACAAGCTACGAGATGTACAGGCGGATCGTTGACATGAGGAACTGTCTTCTTCCTGACCCAGACAAGGGATCGAGCCACGTAGCAGTGGTGGGAGCGTCACAAGAAGTAGATGACTAGACGATTGTTTCTCCTACTTTAGAATGCATGCAATTGTTTATTGAGGTGTGTGCGAATGATCTGTATAGTCACTTATGTAATTGGATGTTTATTTCAGTTAGATATATATACACACATGCTATTCTACTGTAGACAGAGCAATTCACACAGCTTATTAGCAGTAATCGTCTATGTTATTATTGGTCTTCGCACACATTTCTGATTATGGACATTTTTGCCGTGTATCACACACATCTTGTTCAGTTGAACCGTTTCCATTGTGTTGCCTAATCACACACAGTTCATCCCAGTGAATCGTATGCTGTATATCGCACATGCCTTCATTTGGCTGCCCGTTTCTTTTGTGCCTCCTCATCCCAAACAGTTAATTGAGCTGAACCGTATGCCCTGCAGCGCACACGCAACTAAATTCTATACCGTGTTTGATGCATGTGTCATCGCAAACGTTTTGCACCTTTTTTGACGGGTTTTTTACACCACCATTTGTGATTATGGCATCGCACACAGTTTCGTCGAAGGGTCTCTGATCATAGTGTCGTGTTTGGACCATCCTGCAGTAGTGAAGGAAGATAACTTGATGGAGCAGAGGAGGACGCTTGGAAGAGGAGGAGGGAGTTGTTGTTGCGGTCAGGACTTCTGGTCGCCGTCGCGAGAGAGTTCCCGTCGAGGTCAGGAGCGAGCCGTCGTTGTCGTCGCGCCTAACCCCTACCGTGGTTAACATCGTCGGTGCCTCACCATGTCACCATCACGAACGCCATTGCTTCACCCTATTGCGGACACCGGCACTGGCGCCTCCGGCGGCGTGATAACCCACAAGTATAGGGGATCGCAACAGTTTTCGAGGGTAGAGTATTCAACCCAAATTTATTGATTCGACACAAGGGGAGCCAAAGAATATTCTCAAGTATTAGCAGTTGAATTGTCAATTCAACCACACCTGGATAACTTAGTATCTGCAGCAAAGTATTTAGTAGCAAAGTAATATGGAAGTAACGATAACGGTACCGGTAACAAAAGTAATATTTTTAGGTTTTGTAGTGATTGTAACAGTAGCAACGGAAAAGTAAATAAGCGAAGAACAATATGTGAAAAGCTCGTAGGCATTGGATTGGTGATGGAGAATTATGCCGGATGCGGTTCATCATGTAACAATCAGAACATAGGGTGACACAGAACTAGCTCCAATTCATCAATGTAATGTAGGCATGTATTCCGAATATAGTCATACGTGCTTATGGAAAAGAACTTGCATGACATCTTTTGTCCTACCCTCCCGTGGCAGCGGGGTCCTAGCGGAAACTAAGGGATATTAAGGCCTCCTTTTAATAGAGTACCGGACCAAAGCATTAACACATAGTGAATACATGAACTCCTCAAACTACGGTCATCACCGGGAGTAGTCTCGGTTATTGTCACTTCGGGGTTGCCGGATCATAACACATAGTAGGTGACTATAGACTTGCAAGATAGGATCAAGAACTCACATATATTCATGAAAACATAATAGGTTTAGATCTGAAATCATGGCACTCGGGCCCTAGTGAGAAACATTAAGCATAGCAAAGTCATAGCAACATCAATCTCAGAACATAGTGGATACTAGGGATCAAACTCTAACAAAACTAACCCGATTACATGATAAATCTCATCTAACCCATCACCGTCCAGCAAGCCTATGATGGAATTACTCATGCACGGCGGCGAGCATCATGAAATTGGTGATGGAGGATGGTTGATGATGACGACGGCGACGGATTCCCCTCTTCGGAGCCCCGAACGGACTCCAGATCAGCCCTCCCGAGAGGTTTTAGGGCTTGGCGGCGGCTCCGTATCGTAAAAAGCAATGAATCCTTCTCTCTGATTTTTTTCTCCCCGAACACGAATATATGGAGTTGGAGTTGAGGTCGGTGGAGCAACAGGGGCCCACGAGGCAGGGGGCGCACCCCCCACCCTCGTGGACAGGTGGTGGGCCCCCTTGGCTTGATTCTTTTGCCAATATTTTTAATATTTTCCAAAAATAAGTTCTGTGGAGTTTCAAGTCATTCCGAGAACTTTTGTTTCTGCACATAAATAACACCATGGAAATTCTGTTGAAAACAGCGTCAGTCCGGGTTAGTTCCATCCAAATCATGCAAGTTAGAGTCCAAAACAAGGGCAAAAGTGTTTGGAAAAGTAGATACGACGGAGACGTATCAACTCCCCCAAGCTTAAACCTTTGCTTGTCCTCAAGCAATTCAGTTGATAAACTGAAAGTGATAAAGAAAATTTTTTACAAACTCTGTTTGCTCTTGTTGTTGTAAATATGTAAAGTGAGCATTCAAGTTTTCAGCAAAGATTATAACTAACCGCATTCACAATAACACTTAGGTCTCATGTTTACTCATATCAATGGCATAATCAACTAGCGAGCAATAATAATAAATCTCGGATGACAACACTTTCTCAAAACAATCATGATATGGTATAACAAGATGGTATCTCGCTAGCCCTTTCTGAGACCGCAAAACATAAATGCAGAGCACCTTTAAAGATCAAGGACTGAATAAACATTGTAATTCATGGTAAAAGAGATCCAGTCATAGTCATACCAAATATAAATCAATTGTAATGAATGCAAATGACAGCGGTGCTCTCCGGCTGGTGCTTTCTAATAAGAGGGAAGCAGGGATTTGTAGAGGTGCCAGAGCTCAATTTTAAAGCAGAGATAAATAATATTTTGAGCGGCATACTTTCAGTGTCAACATAAAAACCAAGAGATGGCGATATCTTCCATGCTACACACATTATAGGCGGTTCCCAAACAAAATGGTAAAGTTTATACTCCCCCTCCACCAACAAGCATCAATCCATGGCTTGCTCGAAACAACGAGTGCCTCCAACTAACAACAGTCTCGGGGGAGTTTTGTTTGCAATTATTTTGATTTGGTTTGCATAAAGCATGGGACTGGGCATCCCGGTGACCAGCCATTTTCTCGTGAGTGAGGAGCGGAGTCCACTCGTCTTGAGAATAACTCGCCTAAGATGGAAGATACGGACAGCGCTAGTTGATACATTAGCTATTCGAGCATACAAAACAGAATTTCATTTGAAGGTTTAGAGTTTGGCACATACAAATTTACTTGGAACGGCAGGTTGATACCGCATATAGGAAGGTATGATGGACTCATATGGAATAACTTTGGGGTTTAAGGGATTGGATGCACAAGCATTATTCCCGCTTAGTACAAGTGAAGGCTAGCGAAAGACTGGGAAGCGACCAGCTAGAGAGCGACAACAGTCATGAACATGCATTAAAATTAATAAACATTGAGTGCAAGCATGAGTAGGATATAATCCACCATGAACATAAATATCATGAAGGCTATGCTGATTTGTTTCAACTACATGTGTGAACATGTGCCAAGTCAAGTCACTTGAATCATTCAAAGGAGGATACCACCCCATCATACCACATCACAACCATTTTAATAGCATGTTGGCACGCAAGGTAAACCATTACAAACTCCTAGCTAATTAAGCATGGCATAAGTAACTACAATCTCTAATTGCCATTGCAAACATGTTTATTCATAATAGGCTGAATCAGGAACGATGAACTAATCATATTTACAAAAACAAGATAGGTCGAGTTCATACCAGCTTCTCTCATATCAGTCAGTCCATCATATATCGTCATAATTGCCTTTCACTTGCACGACCGGACGATGTGAATAATAATAATAGTGCACGTGCATTGGACTAAGCTGGAATCTGCGAGCATTCAATAAACAGGAGAAGACAAGGCAATATGGGCTCTTGGTTAATTCAACAATAATGCATATAAGAGCCACTTCATCAATTTAGTCGTGGTCTTCTCCTATCGACCCCAAAGAAAAGAAAAGAAATAAAACTGTTTACACGGGAAAGCTCCCAACAAGCAAAAGAAGAACGGGAAATATTTTTGGGTTTTCTTTTAATTATTACTACAACATGAAAGTAAACTAGCTAAATGCTACAACTATTTTTTTTGGTTTTCTTAAGGTTAATCCAACACACAAGAAGAAAGCAGGAAAAAGAAAATAAACTAGCTTGGATATTACAGTGAAAGAGTATGAGCACCGACATCTAGCAATGAGTGTGTAAACATAAATGTAATGTCGGGGAGAAATACGTACTCCCCCAAGCTTAGGCTTTTGGCCTAAGTTGGTTTATTGCCACAGATAATTCAGAAACTGACAGAAAATACTATTTTTACTTTATTTCAACTAAATAACAGAAAGTAAAAGGAGGGTACAGAAGGTTGTGCTTTCTAACTTCATCCATCTCATGCTCATCAAAAGAAATCCACTAACAAGGTTAATCAAGTCTTGTTAACAAACTCATTCCGAATTGCATGAAACCGGAGAAATTTCGAATAACACTAAGTTACCTCAACGGGGATATGCACATCCCCAATAATAAGAATATCATATTTCTCTTGACAGTAGGAAGAGGAAATTCAAATCCTCCAAAAATAATCGATGGAATTTTTCCAATAGAATTGATACTGTGGACTTGAGGTTGTTTCCTCGGAAAGTTTACTGTATGCTCATTGCCATTAACATGAAAAGTGACATTGCCTTTGTTGCAATCAATAACAACCCCTGCAGTATTCAAAAAGGGTCTTCCAAGAATTATAGACATGCTATCGTCCTCGGGAATATCAAGAATAACAAAGTCCGTTAAAATAGTAATGTTTGCAACCACAGCAGGCACATCCTCACAAATACCGATAGGTATAGCAGTTGATTTATCAGCCATTTGCAAAGATATTTCAGTAGGTGTCAACTTATTCAAATCAAGTCTACGATATAAAGAGAGATGCATAACACTAACACCGGCTCCAAGATCACACAAAGCAGTTTTAACATAGTTTCTTTTAATGGAGCATGGTATAGTGGGTACTCCTGGATCTCCTAGTTTCTTTGGTATTCCACCCTTAAAAGTATAATTAGCAAGCATGGTGGAAATTTCAGCTTCCGATATCTTTCTTTTATTAGTAACAATTTCTTTCATGTACTTACCATAAGGATTCATTTTGAGCATATCAACTAATCGCATACGCAATAAGATAGGTCCAATCATTTCAGCAAAGCGCTCAAAATCCTCATCATCCTTTTTCTTGGATGGTTTGAGAGGAAAAGGCATGGGTTTCTGAACCCATGGTTCTCTTTCTTTACCGTGCTTCCTAGCAACAAAGTCTCTCTTATCATAACGTTGATTCTTTGATTGTGGGTTATCAAGATTAACAACAGGTTCAATTTCTACATCATTATCATTTCTAGGTTGAGCATCAACATGAACATCTTCATTAACATTATCACTAGGTTCATGTTCATTACCAGATTGGGTTTCAGCATCAGAAATAGAAATATCATTGGGATTCTCAGGTGGTTCAGCAATAGGTTCACTAGAAGCATGCAAAGTCCTATCATTTTTCTTTTTCTTCTTTTTAGAAGGACTAGGTGCATCTAAATTATTTCTCTGAGAATCCTGCACAATTCTCTTAGGATGGCCTTCAGGATACAAAGGTTCCTGAGTCATTTTACTAGTTCTAGTAGCCACTCTAACAACATAATCATTATTCTTACTATTTAATTCATTGAGAAAATCATTCTGAGCTTTAAGTACTTGTTCTACTTGAGTGGTAACCATAGAAGCATGTTTACTAATGAGTTTAAGTTCACCTTTAACTCTAGACATATAATCACCCAAGTGTTCAATCATATAAGCATTTTGTTTTAATTGTCTACCAAAATAAGCATTGAAGTCTTCTTGCTTAACCATAAAGTTATCAAACTCATCCAAACATTGGCTAGTAGGAGGGATTTCAGCTTTATCATATCTATAGAGAGAATTTACCTTTACTACCTGTGTCGGGTTATCAAGACCATGTGTTTCTTCAATAGGTGATGAATTAAGACCATATATTTCTTCAATAGGCGGTAAATTAAGACCATGTATTTCTTCAATAGGAGGTAAATTCTTAACATCTTCGGCTTTAATACCTTTTTCCTTCATAGATTTCTTTGCCTCTTGCATATCTTCAGGACTGAGAAATAGAACATCTCTTTTCTTCAGAGTTGGTTCAGGAGTTGGATCAGGAAGTGTCCAATTATTTTCATTAGTCAACATATTATTCAATAGAATTTCAGCTTCATCTGGTGTTCTTTCCCTGAAAACAGAACCAACACAACTATCCAGGTAATCTCTGGAAGCATCGGTTAGTCCATTATAAAAGATATCAAGTATTTCATTTTTCTTAAGAGGATGATCAGGCAAAGCATTAAGTAATTGGAGAAGCCTCCCCCAAGCTTGTGGGAGACTCTCTTCTTCAATCTGCACAAAATTGTATATATCCCTTAAAGCAGCTTGTTTCTTATGAGCAGGGAAATATTTAGCAGAGAAGTAATAAATCATATCCTGGGGACTACGCACACAACCCGGATCAAGAGAATTGAACCATATCTTAGCATCACCCTTTAATGAGAACGGAAATATTTGAAGGATATAAAAGTAGCGAGTTCTCTCATCATTAGTGAATAGGGTGGCTATATCATTTAATTTAGTAAGGTGCGCCACAACAGTTTCAGATTCATAGCCATAGAAAGGATCAGACTCAACCAAAGTAATTATATTAGGATCTATAGAGAATTCATAATCCTTATCAGTAACGAAGATAAGTGAAGTAGCATAAGCAGGATCATATTTCATTCTAGCATTCAGAGTTTTTTGTTTAAGCTTAGCTAATAATTTCTTAAGATCACTTCTATCATTGCAAGCAAGAAAGTCTCTTTTAGTTCCTTCATCCATAACATAGCCCTCAGACACAACAGGTAATTCATATTTATTGGGAGAGCCTTCATCATCACTCTCATCAATATTATCAGTTTCAATAATTTCATTCTCTCTAGCCCTAGCAAGTTGTTCATCAAGAAATTCACCAAGTGGCATAGTAGTATCAAGCATAGAAGTAGTTTTATCATAAGTATCATGCATAGCAGAAGTGGCATCATCAATAACACGTGACATATCAGAATTAATAGCAGAAGCAGGTTTAGGTGTCGCAAGCTTACTCAAAACAGAAGGTGAATCAAGTGCAGAGCTAGATCGCAGTTCCTTACCTCCCCTCATAGTTGAGGGATAAATTTTTGTTTTCTCGTCTTTCAAGTTCTTCATAGTGACCAGCAGATATAAATCCCAAGTGACTCAAAGAATAGAGCTATGCTCCCCGGCAACGGCGCCAGAAAATAGTCTTGATAACCCACAAGTATAGGGGATCACAACAGTTTTCGAGGGTAGAGTATTCAACCCAAATTTATTGATTCGACACAAGGGGAGCCAAAGAATATTCACAAGTATTAGCAGTTGAGTTGTCAATTCAACCACACCTGGATAACTTAGTATCTGCAACAAAGTATTTAGTAGCAAAGTAATATGGAAGTAACGGTAACGGTACCGGTAACAAAAGTAATATTTTTGGGTTTTGTAGTGATTGTAACAGTAGCAACGGAAAAGTAAATAAGCGAAGAACAATATGTGAAAAGCTCGTAGGCATTGGATCGGTGATGGAGAATTATGCCGGATGCGGTTCATCATGTAACAATCATAACATAGGGTGACACAGAACTAGCTCCAATTCATCAATGTAATGTAGGCATGTATTCCGAATATAGTCATACATGCTTATGGAAAAGAACTTGCATGACATCTTTTGTCCTACCCTCCCGTGGCAGCGGGGTCCTAGCGGAAACTAAGGGATATTAAGGCCTCCTTTTAATAGAGTACCGGACCAAAGCATTAACACATAGTGAATACATGAACTCCTCAAACTATGGTCATCACCGGGAGTGGTCCTGATTATTGTCACTTCGGGGTTGCCGGATCATAACACATAGTAGGTGACTATAGACTTGCAAGATAGGATCAAGAACTCACATATATTCATGAAAACATAATAGGTTCAGATCTAAAATCATGGCACTCGGGCCATAGTGACAAGCATTAAGCATAGCAAAGTCATAGCAACATCAATCTCAGAACATAGTGGATACTAGGGATCAAACCCTAACAAAACTAACCCGATTACATGATAAATCTCATCCAACCCATCACCGTCCAGCAATCCTACGATGGAATTACTCACGCACGGCGGTGAGCATCATGAAATTGGTGATGGAGGATGGTTGATGATGATGACGGCGACGGATTCCCCTCTCCGGAGCCCCAAACGGACTCCAAGATCATCCCTCCCGAGAGGTTTTAGGGCTTGGCGGCGGCTCCGTATCATAAAACGCGATGAATCCTTCTCTCTGATTTTTTCTCCCCAAACACGAATATATGGAGTTGGAGTTGAGGTCGGTGGAGCAACAGGGGGCCCACGAGGCAGGGGGGCGCGCCCTGGGGGGGGGGGGGGCAGGCACGCCCCCATCCTCGTGGACAGGTGGTGGGCCCCCTGGCCTTGATTCTTTCACCAATATTTTTAATATTTTCCAAAAATAAGTTCCGTGGAGTTTTAGGTCATTCCGAGAACTTTTGTTTCGGCACGTAAATAACACGATGGCAATTCTGCTGAAAACAGCGTCAGTCCGGGTTAGTTCCATCCAAATCATGCAAGTTAGAGTCCAAAACAAGGGCAAAAGTGTTTGGAAAAGTAGATACGATGGATACGTATCACGGCGCAGCCCTCGATCTAGGTTTCGAGGGAGACGAGAGGTGGGGGGAAACCCCAAACGACGAGCAATTTGATTCCTTGCCATGATTTACTTTGGAGTTTGACGATTTGCCACTTCTTATTTCGTAATTGAATTTTTGCCACTCCTTAGCTGGGACTTGGAAGATTTGCTGCTGCCCACTAATAAACCCGAGATTTCCCTGCCCAGCTTTTTTTAAAAGGAGGTTAAGACCCCCGGCCTCTGCATCAATCGATGCATACATCCATCTTTATTTATTATTCAAAACATAGGTCTAATAAGAACACACATCAAATCACCCGATGCTCTCACTCCCCATATCTAAACCCGATGCCATCACCGATCCATCCACATAATGTATCCGAACTCACAGCCGGTGCAGCAGACCTAAAGCGTACACCACATGCACACATTTTAGACGCCGCCGTCATCATCGAACCGCTGACCCATCTTCAGGAGAGAGATCTGCATCATCCTTGCCAGTCCGTCCATCCGTCGACGCCACCACGGCGCCTAACGGCGCCACCACCCCGCGCTCGTCCATCCAGACGCGGAGATTTTGGAAGATCTATCATGCATAATACTTGCTGACCAGGCATTACACAGCATAGCACCTGCCGCCAGGCATGACTTGACATGCAAGACGAAGCCGCTCCACCTCCTGCCTCTGTGTTCCAGCTCTCCTCCACAAATGATGCTCCCAAGATAGAAAACGACACCGCACAACCGCCATCATCCTATCTGGAAGACCAGATCCTAGGGTTTCCCCTGGAGCAGCACGAGTGGGTCAACAGTAGTTACACCATGATGCCTTCATCAAGGTAATGACGTAGAACACCGCCATTGCCTGCCATCGGCTCAGTTTTCACCAGCAACTGTTGGCGTTCTGGGAACAAGGGTCCTAGACTTGCCTGCCTGCGGCCCACGGCGTCGCTCCACCGATGGCCTGGTACGACCCATATGCGAGACCATCAAGACAAGACCCTCGCGAGGGGCCAAGCCTCGCGAGGCGGGCGGCACCAAGACCTTCGGAGGGAGTGGCCTCCCCAGGCTGCCTCCTGAGGAGCGGAGATTTCTATGCAGGTGCCCAACCTCATGAGGTTGGGGTGAAGCAAGCCATGACGACCAAGGCCAGGCGGGCGCCAGCGGGCGCAGAGGAGCCAGTTTGCTCTTTGGTGCTAAGAAGACAAGCGTAGGCATGGGGTCCCGAGGAATCAGGCAAAGGTTTCCATTCATGTGCAACAAGACTGAGATCGCCAGGACGGCAGGACGAATGTCATCACCGAGCCCACCGCGGCGTCACGACCAGAAACTTTGCAGGCGAAGACCACCTTTCATCAGGATAAGATGTGCTACTTGTCCCCTTTCAAATTGGCCAATGTGGAATCCCTTCCCGCCTTCGTTTTGGACGAAGAGGACTGAGGCCACTATAAGTATAGGTTGGCCACCACCGAGAGAGGGATCAGATCCTTTCCACCCTCACTAGAGCAGACCTCGCGAGATTGCTCTTCCCTTGTACTAGTTCATCCTCATCCCCTCGTGAGGCAAATCCACCACAAAGCAGGAGTAGGGTCTTACACCGCAAGGTGGCCCGAACCTGGGTAAAAATGCCGTGTCCAACTTCTTCCTTGTTCATCGAGCTAGGCCGTGGGGGTGACGAGCTGGTTGGCTCGAGAGGTTGAGTTCTTCACACACGCCCCAGAGTTCGAACCTTTCTTGGGTCCGCGGAGCCCTGAATCTGACATTTGGCATGCCAGGTAGGGGCGTGTCGAAGCCTCTCTTCCACCGTTTGCTCCGTAGTCGTTCCATCATTCCCATGGCCGACGCTCGCCGTGACCATGCTGAGTGTCGGGCCGCTCATGTCGCTTAGACGGCACCCGTGGGCAATGGCACACCTCGCCACTCTGCCTCCCCGGTGGCCAATGCCGCCACCGACCCTGCTGCCCGCAAACAGCAAGACTCGTTGCTACCACCGTTTGTGCGGCGTGACGGCCGCACCGCGACTCCATCACCCACTCCGGTCACAACATCGTCTTCTCACGCTGTCGCTGGCCGGCGAACGCGCAGGCTGCGCTGCTCATGGCGCACGAGCTTCTGCACTATCGTTCGGCCAATGATCTCTACGACGACTAAGTCGCCCGCATAGCCGAGCTCATCAACGCAGCTGGTGAGACCCCTGCGCTGTCCCGTTCGACCTCGTCATCCGCCGTCCCTGGCGGGCGACGTGTCTCACGGCGCGCCTCCTCCTCCTCTGCACGGTGCAGACCCCGAGCCGAGGCGTGAGGCACCCCAGCGTGACCCGCCATGTAGGGCGCTGGCGCGCAATGGATAAAGCTGCCAGGTGGTGCAGCGGCCCTAAGGAGAAGCGCGCGCACTTCCAGCACCGCCACATCAAGACCGCGTGCCGCCAGATGCAGCGGCGCACCGGCGTCAAGATCGGGCTCCTCCTCTATGGCTGGCCCCTATGAGTGCGGCAGGTTGCCGTATATTCACCCCGGAGCTGCGCTGCGTTGTCTGGCCCAGCAGGTTCAAGCCGGATCTGCCTCCACACTATGATGGTACTCCTGACCCCACTGAGTTTCTCCAGCCCTACGAGCTGAGTATCGAGGCCGCGAACAGCAATGACAAAGTCATGGCGAACTGGTTCCCCATGGCCCTCAAGGATGGCGTGTGTTCTTGGCTCCTAAACATCCCAGTGGGGTCGATCTCTTCCTGGGACGAGCTGCACGAGCACTTCATTGCCAACTTTCAGGGCACTCGCGACCGGTGACCTGCGACGCATCAAGCAGCAGCCGGGCGAAATCTTGCACACGTACATACAACGTTTCACAAACGTTCGCCTCAAGATCCCGAAGGTGTCGGATGATGCCATCATTTCGGCGTTCTCTAAGGGCGTGTGGGATGTCCAGATGAAGGAGGAGCTTGCCATACATGAGGACTTGTGCTCGGCTCTGGAGATGTTCAACATGGCCACCAGGTGCGTAAGGGTAGAGGAAGGTCGCCTCTCCTCCTGGAGCTCCGGAGGCCGATCCTGAAGACAAGAAGGCCAAGGCTAAGGACATGAAGCGCAAGGGCCCTAATGTGCTCGCGGTTGAACCTGAGATGAAGCGCGGCTGCGACCATGCCGAATCCTCCAGGGGCAGCCGCCCGTTCTGTGTCTTCCACAATGTCCACAGCCACAACACCAACGACTGCCAGGAGCTCAAGGCAATCCGTGCCGGGCGCCTTGGCCGCCATCCCTAGCGCAACGACCGTGGCTACGGCCGCGGAGGAGGCCGCGGTGGAGGCCGCTGGGACAACCGTGACCCCCGCCAGGACTGGCATGATCAGCCCCGTGAGGACCGTTGGCAAGGCCAGCCTCGCGATGGCCCCTGGAGAGACTAGCCTCGTGAGGAACGTCCTCAGGGCAATGCGGACCTCCCTCTGTTGCCGCCGTCGCCAAGGAGGAACGACGACCACCACCAAGACTGGGGTTGTGGGCTTCCAAGAGCTTCATGCCATTGCCTGCATCCTGGGTGGCGCTCAGGCTCCCGCCTCTCATCGCATCTTCAGGCAGTTCGCTCATGAGGTGAACGCGGCCCTTCCCAAGATTGGGGCGTCGCATCCCCTCAGGTGGTCCAAGTACGCCGTCACCTTCGACTCTACAGACCAGCTCAAGTGCTCAGCCGCCGCTGGCACACTCCTGATGGTCTGCTCACCCACCATCAGCAACGTCCTCGTCACCAAAACACTCATCGACGATGGCGCAGGGCTCAACGTTCTCTCCGTCGGGACGTTCGAGATGCTCCAGGTGCCTACGACCATCTCCTCCCCAGCAATCCCTTCTCAGGAGTGACCGGCGGCTCCATCGTTCCCCTGGGACAGATTCGTCTCCCTGTCACCTTCGGCAAGCATGACAACTACCGCACCGAGCTCATCGACTTCGACGTCGCCCACATTCGTCTCCCATACAACGCCATTCTCGGGTATCTGGCCCTCTAATACGTCTCCAACGTATCTATAATTTATGAAGTATTCATGCTAATATATTATCATTCTTGGATGTTTTACAATCATTTTATAGTCATTTCATATCATTTTTTGGGACTAACCTATTGACATAGTGCCAAGTGCCAGTTGCTGTTTTTTGCATGTTTTTTACATCAGAGAAAATCAATATCAAACGGAGTCCAAACACCGCGAAACTTGTTGTGGATTTTTTATGGGCTAGAAGTCTCCCGATGGGCCTGAGCAGCACCTGGGGGTGCCTCGATGGGGGCACAACCCACCAGGGTGCGCCAGGCCCCCTTGGTGCGCCCAGGTGGGTTGTGCCCACCTCGGTGGCCTCCCGCACCCCCTCTTTGCACTATAAATTCCCAAATATTCCGAAACCCTTCGGGGTTAACCTAGATTAGAATTTCCGTCGCCGCAGGGCTCCGTAGCCACCGAAAACCAATCTAGACCCGTTCCGGCACTCTGCCGGAGGGGGGAATCATCTCCGATGGCCATCCTCATCATCCCGGCGGCCAGCACGATAAGGAGGGAGTAGTCCACGCACAGGGCTGAGGGTTTGTACCAGTAGCTATGTGTTTAATCTCTCTCTCTCATGATCTATATCATGGGCTTTGTTAATATAGTCGGATCATATGGTGTTTCTCCCCTCTATACTCTTGTCTGATGAATTGAATCTTTACCCTTTGAAGTTTTGTCATGTTGGATTGAATATTCAGAGATGAGAACACATCATATATGTCTTGCGGTATGAATACTTGAGGTGACAATTGGGGTATCTTATTGATTCACTTGATATATATTATGGCATTCAACTCGCGGATTCCCGCGGTGATATTGGGGTAATCTATGCATAGGGGTTGATGCATGATACGTCTCCAACGTATCTATAATTTTTGATTGTTCCATGCTATTATATTACCCATCTTGGATGTTTTATATGCATTTATATGCTATTTTATATGATTTTTGGGACTAAACTATTAACCTAGAGCCCAGTGCCGTTTTCTGTTTTTTTCCTTGTTTTTGAGTATCGCAGAAAAGGAATACCAAACGGAGTCCAATTGACCTAAAACTTCACGAAGATTGTTTTTGGACCAGAAGAAGCCCACGGAGCGTCAGAGATGGACCAGAAGACTCCCGAGGCCACCATGAGGGTGGAGGGCGCGTCCTACCCCCTGGGCGCGCCCCCTACCTCGTGGCTGCCTCGTGGACCCCCTGACTTGTTCCCGATGCCAAGACCTCTTATATATCCCCAAAGTTCCAAAACATAACCTAGATCGGGAGTTCCGCCGCCGCAAGCCTTTGTAGCCACCAAAAACCAATCGGGACCCTGTTCCGGCACCCTGCCGGAGGGGGCAATCATCACCGATGGCCATCTTCATCATCCCGGCGCTCTCCATGACGAGGAGGGAGTAGTTCACCCTCGGGCTGAGGGTATGTACCAGTAGCTATGTGTCTGATCTCTCTCTCTCTCTCTCTCTCGTGTTCTTGATTTGGCACGATCTTGATGTACCGCGAGCTTTGCTACTGTAGTTGGATCTTATGATGTTTCTCCCCCTCTACTTTCTTGTAATGGATTGAGTTTTTCCTTTGAAGTTATCTTATCGGATTGAGTCTCTAAGGATTTGAGAACACTTTATGTATGTCTTGCATGTGCTTATCTGTGGTAACAATGGGATATTCACGTGATCTACTTGATGTATGTTTTCATGATCAACTTGCGGGTTCACTGACCTTGTGAACTTATGCATAGGGGTTGGCACACGTTTTCGTCTTGACTCTCCGGTAGAAACTTTGGGGCACTCTTTGAAGTTTTTTGTGTTGGTTGAATAGATGAATCTGAGACTGTGTGATGCATATCGTATAATCATACCCGCGGATACTTGAGGTGACATTAGGGTTTTGGTTGATTTGTGTCTTAAGGTGTTATTTTACTACGAACTCTAGGGCTGTTTGTGACACTTATAGGAATAGCCCAATGGATTGATTGGAAAGAATAACTTTGAGGTTGTTTCGTACCCTACAATATTCTCTTCGTTTGTTCTCCGCTATTACTCCCTCCATTTTTGTATACAAGGCCACAAACTCATATTACAGGTACCAAGGTAAAAATCAATGCTATGTTTAAGTCAGTGTTGCAAGCTAGCTTGTCATCTTGTTTGTCGTGTTAATTAATGTAGGTTTTCTCTCCCACGCACAACAAGCCAACCCTCTTACTCCTTGTTGGTAGATTAATGTTGGGAATGCAAGCCAACCTTCTCACTCCCGCATGCACATAGAGGATATTAATGTCCTCGGGTGCTAGTACGAGGCAAACGCCATAAATTTTGCCTCGATTAATGTTAGTGGCCTTGTATAGTTGCAAATTGTTATTTTTATAGTGGCCTTGTATACAAAAATGGAGGGAGTAGTGACTTTGGAGTGGCTCTTTGTTGCATGTTGAGGGATTGTTATATGATCTCATTATGTTATCCTTGTTGAGAGAACTTGCACTAGTGAAAGTATGAACCCTAGGCCTTGTTTCGAAGCATTGCAATACCGTTTGTGCTCAGTTTTGTTACTAGTTACCTTGCTGTTTTTATATTTTCAGATTACAAAAACCTATATATACCATCCATATTGCACTTGTATCACCATCTCTTCACCGAACAAGTGCACCTATACAATTTACCATTGTATTGGGTGTGTTGGGGACACAAGAGACTCTTTGTTATTTGGTTGCAGGATTGTTTGAGAGAGAACATCTTCATCCTACGCCTCCCACAGATTGATAAACCTTAGGTCATCCACTTGAGGGAAATTTGCTACTGTCCTACAAACCTCTGCACTTGGAGGCCCAACAACGTCTACAAGAAGAAGGTTGTGTAGTAGACATCAAGCTCTTTTCTGGCGCCGTTGACGGGGAGGCTAGGTAAGCGGCACTAACACCCCGTCAACTAAGCTCTTTTCTGGTGCCGTTGCCAGGGAGGTGAGTGCTTGAAGGTATATCTTTAGATCTTGCAATCGAATCTTTTAGTTTATTTTTTATCACTAGTTTAGTTTATAAAAGAAAACTACAAAAAATGGAATTGAGGGTGGCTCATATGCTTCATCTTTTTAATATCTTTCATGAAAATGATGGAAAGGAAAATTGTGCCAAAGTGTTAGAAGAAGAATGCATTAAAATGTTTGGCACTAAATCTTTGAATGACGAGCATGATTGCAATGTTGTTAGTATGAATTCTTTGAATATCCATGATGCTAATGATATGCAAAGCCACAAGCTTGGGGATGCTATGTTTGATGAAGATGATATTTTTAGTCCCCCAATTCTTGATGAGCAAATTTATTATGATGATAGCATGCCTCCTTTTTATGATGATTATGTTGACGAAAGTGGTTTCGGAGAGGTCATGACTTTATTTAGTGATGAATCTACTATTTCGGAAGAGGTTCCAATTGATTATGAGAACAAAGTTGCTATATATGATGATTATTGTGATGACATGTATGCTATAAAGAATAATGATAACCATGAAACTTGTTAGCATTATTTTAATTTTCAATTGGATTATGCCTCACATGATAGTTATTTTGTTGAGTTGGCTCCCACTACTATTCATGAGAAGAAATTTGCTTATGTGGAGAGTAATAAAAATTCTATGCTTGTAGATCACGAAAAGAATGCTTTATGTGATGGCTATATTTTTGAATTCATTCATGATGCTACTGAAAATTATTATGAGGGAGGAATATATGCTTGTAGGAATTGCAATAATATCAAGTTTCCTCTCTATGTGTTGAAAATCTTGAAGCTATGCTTGTTTTGCTTTCCTATGCTAGTTGATTCTTTTTCCCATAAGTTGTTTGCTCACAAAATCCCTATGCATATGAAGTGGGTTAGGCTTAAATGTGCTAGTTATATTGTTCATGATGCTCTCTTTATATTTCAAATCTTATCTTTTATGTGAGCATCATTGAAATCATCATGCCTTGCTAGAAAGGCATTAAAGAAAAGCGCTTGTTGGGAGACAACCCAATATTTACCCCTACTGTTTTTGTGTGTCCACATGATTAAGCTACTGTAGTAATCATGTTTTATAGCTTTTGTTACAATAAAGTGCCAAGTAGAACCTTTGGGAAGACATGGGTGAAAGTTAATGTGATCTTGCTGTAAAAAACAGAAACTTTGCGCTGACCAGATTAGCTGTCATTTTTTTACAGAAGAGTTCTTTTAAGTTGATTATTTTTGCAGAAGATTAATAGACAAATTCCTCACGTCCACATATTTATTTCATAATTTTTGGAGTTACAGAAGTATTTTAGAGTTACAGATTACTAGACTATTATGTTTTTGACAGATTCTGTTTTCTATGTGCTGTTTGCTTATTTTGATGAATCCATGAGTAGTATCGGAGGGTGTGAACCATAGAGAAGTTGGAATACAGTATATATTACAACAATATGAATTTATAATGAGTTCACAACAGTACCAAAAGTGGTGATTTATTTTCTTATACTAACGAAGCTTACGAGTTTTCTGTTGAGTTTTGTGTTGTGAAGTTTTCAAGTTTTGGGTAAAGATTCGATGGACTATGGAATAAGGAGTGGCAAGAGCCTAAGCTTGGGGATGCCCAAGGCACCCCAAGGAAATATTTAAGGACAACCAAGAGCCTAAGCTTGGGGATGCCCCGGATGGCATCCCCTCTTTCGTCTTCGTTCATCGGTAACTTTACTTGGAGCTATATTTTTATTCACCACATGATATGTGTTTTGCTTGGAGCATCATTTTCTTTTCTTTTGTTTTGCTTGCTGTTTGAATAAAATACCAAGATCTGAAATTCTTAATTCTTAAATGTTAGAGTCTTCACATAGTTGCATAATTATTCGACTACTCATTGACCTTCACTTATATCTTTCGGAGTAGTTTGGCATTTGCTCTAGTGCTTCACTCATATCTTTTTAGAGCACGGCGGTGGTTTTATTTTGAAGAAATTGATGAACTCTCATGCTTCACTTATATTATTTTTAGAGTCTTTTAGACCAGCGTGGTAATTTGCTTTGGTTATAAATTTAGTCCTAATATGATAGGCATCCCAGAGGGATGTAATAAAAATTTCGTATAAAGTGCATTGAATACTATGAGAAGGTTGATTCTTTATGATTGTTTTGAGATATGAAGATGGTAATATTAGAGTCATGCTAGTGAGTAGTTGTGAATTTGAGAGATACTTGTGTTAAAGTTTGTGATTCCCGTAGCATGCACGTATGGTGAACCGTGATGTGATGAAGTCGGAGCATGATTTATTTTTTGATTGTCTTCCTTATGAGTGGCGGTCGGGGATGAGCGATGGTCTTTTCCTACCAATCTATCCCCCTAGGAGCATGTGCGTAGTACTTCGTTTCGATAACTAATAGATTTTTGCAATAAGTATGTGAGTTCTTTATGACTAATGTTGAGTCCATGGATTATACGCACTCTCACCCTCCCACCATTGCTAGCCTCTCTTGTGCCACGCAACTTTCGCCGGTACCATAAACCCACCATTTACCTTCCTCAAAACAGTCACCATACCTACCTATTATGGCATTTCCATAGCCATTCCGAGATATATTGCCATGCAACTTTCCACCATTCCGTTTATTATACCACGCTCCATCATTGTCATATTGCCTTGCTTGATCATGTAGTTGACATTGTATTTGTGGCAAAGCCACCATCCATAATTCTTTCGTACATATTACTCTTGATTCATTGCACATCCCAGTACACCGTCAGAGGCATTCACATAGAGTCATATTTTCTTCTAAGTATCGAGTTGTAATTCTTGAGTTGTAAGTAAATAAAAGTGTGATGATCATCATTATTAGAGCATTGTCCCAGTGAAGAAAGGATGATGGAGACTATGATTCCCCCACAAGTCGGGTGAGACTCCGGACAAAAAATAAAAAAATAAAAAAAAGAGGCCATAAAAAAAGAGAAAATGCCCAAATAAAAAAATTAAAAAATGAGAGAAAAAGTGAGAAGGGGCAATGCTACTATCATTTTTCCACACTTGTGCTTCATAGTAGCACCATGATCTTCATGATAGAGAGTCTCCTATTTTGTCACTTTCATATACTAGTGGGAAGTTTTCATTATAGAACTTGGCTTCTATATTCCAATGATGGGCTTCCTCAGGGTGCCCGAGGTCTTCGTGAGCAAGCAAGTTGGATGCACACCCACTTAGTTTCCTTTTGAGCTTTCATACACTTATAGCTTTAGTGCATCCATTGCATGGCAATCCCTACTCACTCACATTGATATCTATTGATGGGCATCTCCATAGCCCGTTGATACGCCTAGTTGATGTGAGACTATCTTCCTCCTTTTTGTCTTCTCCACAACCACCACATTCTATTCCACCTATAGTGCTATGTCCATGGCTCACGCGATGTATTGCATGAAAGTTGAAAAAGTTTGAGAATACTAAAGTATGAAACAATTGCTTGGCTTGTCATCGGGGTTGTGCATGATTTAAATATTTTGTGTGATGAAGATAGAGCATAGACAGACTATATGATTTTGTAGGGATAGCTTTCTTTGGCCATGTTATTTTAAGAAGACATGATTGCTTTGTCAGTATGCTTGAAGTATTATCTTTTTGTGTCAATATTAAACTTTTGTTTTGAATCTTATGGATCTGAATATTCTTGCCACAATAAATAAGATTACATGGATAAATATGTTAGGTAGCATTCCACATCAAAAATTCTGTTTTTATCACTTACCTACTCGAGGACGAGCAGGAATTAAGCTCGGGGATGCTTGATACGTCTCCAACGTATCTATAATTTTTGATTATTCATCTTGGGACTAACCTATTAACCTAGAGCCCAGTGCCGGTTTCTGTTTTTTCCTTGTTTTTGAGTATCGCAGAAAAGGAATACCAAACGGAGTCCAATTGACCTAAAAATTCACGCAGATTGTTTTTGGACCAGAAGAAGCCCACGGAGCATCGGAGATGGACCAGAAGAGTCCCGAGGCCACCACAAGGGTGGAGGGCACGCCCTACCCCCCTGGGCGCGCCCCCTACCTCGTGGCTGCCTCGTGGACCCCCTGACTTGTTCCCGACGCCAACACCTCTTAGATATCCCCAAACTTCCAGAACATAACCTAGATCGAGAGTTCCGCTGCCGCAAGCCTCTGTAGCCACCAAAAACCAATCGGGACCCTGTTCCGGCACCCTGCCGGAGGGGGGAATCATCACCGGTGGCCATCTTCATCATCCCAACGCTCTCCATGGCGAGGAGGGAGTAGTTCACCCTCGGGGCTGAGGGTACGTACCAGTAGCTATGTGTTTGATCTCTCTCTCTCTCTCTCTCTCGTGTTCTTTATTTGACACGATCTTGATGTACCGCGAGCGTTGCTACTGTGGTTGGATCATATGATGTTTCTCCCCCTCTACTTTCTTGTAATGGATTGAGTTTTCCCTTTGAAGTTATCTTATCGGATTGAGGCTTTAAGGATTTGAGAACACTTTATGTATGTCTTGCATGTGCTTATCTGTGGTAACAATGGGATATTCACGTGATCTAATTGATGTATGTTTTGGTGATCAATTTGCGGGTTCAGTGACCTTGTGAACTTATGCATAGGGGTTGGCACATGTTTTCGTCTTGACTCTCCAGTAGAAACTTTGGGGCACTCTTTGAAGTTCTTTGTGTTGGTTGTAGATGAATCTGAGATTGTGTGATGCATATCGTATAATCATACCCGCGGGTACTTGAGGTGACATTGGAGTATCTAGGTGACATTAGGGTTTTGGTTGATTTGTGTCTTAAGGTGTTATTTTACTACGAACTCTAGGGCTGTTTGTGACACTTATAGGAATATCCCAATGGATTGATCGGAAAGAATAACTTTGAGGTGGTTTCGTACCCTACAACAATCTCTTCGTTTGTTCTCCGCTATTAGTGACTTTGGAGTGACTCTTTGTTGCATGTTGAGGGATTGTTATATGATCTAATTATGTTATCCTTGTTGAGAGAACTTGCACTAGTGAAATTATGAACCCTAGGCCTTGTTTCGAAGCATTGCAATACCGTTTGTGCTCACTTTCGTTACTAGTTACGTTGCTGTTTTTATATTTTCAGATTACAAAAACCTATATCTACCATCCATATTGCACCTGTATCACCATCTCTTCGCCGAACTAGTGCACCTATACAATTTACCATTGTATTGGGTGTGTTGGGGACACAAGAGACTCTTTGTTATTTGGTTGCAGGGTTGTTTGAGAGAGACCATCTTCATCCTACGCGTCCCACGAATTGATAAACCTTAGGTCATCCACTTGAGGAAATTTTGCTACTGTCCTACAAACCTTTGCACTTGGAGGCCCAACAACGTCTACAAGAAGAAGGTTGTGTAGTAGACATCAATGCACGTTTTTCTCAGGTAGAAACTTTGTGGTCTCTTTGTAGTTCCTTGTGTGGATTGAGTATTATGAATATGCTTTGGTGTTATTCTAGTACAAACTCTAGGATAGATCGAATGGAAACAATAGCTTTGTGTTATTTTAGTACGAACTCTTGAATAGATCGATCGGAAAGAATAGCTTTGAGGTGCCTAAGCACCCTACAAACAATTCCTACCTTTTGTTCTCCGCTAATAGGAACTCTAGAGTGATTATTTGCTGTACTTTGAGGTCTAATCATATGATCCAACTATGTTAGCATTGTTGAGAGGTTGCTCTAGCGAAAGTACGGACCCTAGGCCTCATTTTTAAGCATTGCAACACCGTTTTTGTGCCTATTTACTATTTGGTACCCTGCTGTTTTTATTTATTTAGATTATAAAAATATATTTCTACCGTCAATATTACACTTTTATCACCATCTCTTCGCCGAACTAGTGCACCTATACAATTTGCCATTGTATTGGGTATGTTGGGGACACAAGAGATTTCTTGTATTTGGTTGCAGGGTCGTTTGAGAGAGACCATCTTCATCCTACACCTCTCACGAATTGATAAATCTTAGGTCATGCACTTGAGGGAAAATTGCTACTGCCCTACAAAACTCTGCGCTTGGAGGCCCAACATGTCTCCACAAGAATAAAGTTGTGTAGTAGACATCAAGCTCTTTTCTGGCGTCGTTGCCGGGGAGGTTAGGAAAACGGCACTCACATCCCGTCAACGAAGCTCTTTTCTAGCACCGTTGCCGGGGAGGTGCGTGCTTGAAGGTATATCTTTAGATCTTGCAATTGAATCTTTTAGTTTCTTGTTTTATCACTAGTTTGGTTTGTATAAAGAAAACAAAAAAATGGAATTGAGGTTGCATCATATTATTGATCATCTTTATAATATCTTTCTTGAAAATGATGGTTCAGAAAATTGTGCTCAATTTTTAGAAGAAGAAGTCAATAAAATGATTGGCACAAAATATTTGAATGATGAGAATGATTTCAATGTTATTAGTATGAATTCTTTGAATATCCATGATGCTAATGATATGCAAAGGCATAAGCTTGGGGATGCTCTATTTGATGAATATGATTTTTTAGTCCCCCAAGTTTTGATGAGAAAATTTATTATGATGATTGCATGCCTCCTATATATGATGATTATGGTGATGACATGTATGCTATATTGAATAATTATAAAAATGAAACTTTTCATCATGATTTTAATTTCCAATCACATGAGAGTTATTTTGTTGAGTTTGCTCCCACAACTATTGATGAGAATAAATTTGCTTATGTGGAGAGTGACAAAATTTCTATGCTTATGCATCATGAAAATAATGCTTTATGTGATAGTTATATTGTTGAATTCATTCATGATGCTACTGAAAATTATTATGAGGGAGGAACATATTCTTGTAGGTATTGCAATAATATCAAGTTTACTCTCCATGTGTTGAAAATTTTGAAGTTATGCTTGTTTTGCCTTCCTATGCTAGTTGATTCTTGTTCCAATAAGTTGTTTGCTCACAAAATCCCTATGCATAGGAAGTGGGTTAGGCTTAAATGTGCTATTCATGTGATTCATGATGCTCTCTTTATGTTTCAATTCTAATCTTTTACGCGAGCATCATTGAACTCATCATGCCTAGCTAAAAGGCATTAAAGAAAAGTGCTTGTTGGGAGGCAACCCAACAGTTTTACTTACTGTTTTTTTGTGTTCACATGATTATGCTACTGTATTGATCATGTTTTATTTCTTTTGTTTCAATAAAGTGCCAAGTAAAGACTTTGGGATCATGTTGGGTGATAGGTTATTTGCCCCTGCTGAAAAACAGAAACTTTTGCGCTCACGAAAATGAGTCTCATTTTTAACAGAAGAGTGCTATTGAGTTGATTCTTTTTGCAGAAGTTTAATATATAAATTTCTTACGTGTTCATAAGTTTTTCATAATTTTTGGAGTAGCATAAGTATGGTAGTTATCCAGATCACTACAGACTGTTCTGTTTTTGACAGATTCTGTTTTCAATGCATAGTTTGCTTGTTTCCTAGTTTCTATGGCTTATATTGCTCAATGTAAATTGTGGAAATGATATGCTAGAGTAGGAATTGTATGGAAACAATTATGAATCTTTTCTTTGACAGTACCAAAGTGGAAGGGTTTGCTCTTTATCATACTAACCTATCTCACAAAGTTCCGTTAAGTTTTGTGTGATTGAAGTTGTCAAGTTTTGGGTGAGATGTCGATATGAGCAGAATAAGGAGTGACAAGACCCTAAGCTTGGGATGCCCAAGGCATCCCCAGGGTAATATCCAAGGAAGATCCAAGCAACTAAGCTTGGGGATGCCCCGGAAGGCATCCCCTCTTTCGTCTCCAACAATATCGGTAACCTTACTTAGAGCTATGTTTTCATTCGTCACATGATATGTGTTTTGCTTGGAGCGTCAATTTATTTTGTTACGATTTGCTTGCTATTATTTAGAATAATGTTTTGCATCTTTTATTTCAATAAAAATATCAAGGATAGCCTTTATTATGCTTATTTTACAAGTCTACATGTTGCTATTTGAAAACAGAAAGTTTACCTCTGTTGCAAAAATTCCCTAGAAAAGTCAGAGTGTGAGAAAATGTTGAAACTTTTTGCATAATAAGCTATGACAAATTATCTACAGTGTGGTAAATTTTCATAATGTTTGGAGTTGAATAAATATAGATACTCTTGCATTCTTTACAGACTGTACTGTTTTGTCAGATTGCTGTTATGATTGCATTGTTTGCATATGCTTGGTTGTTTAATGAATCTGTTTGAGGATAGGAGTATTAAATATGCAGAGGCATTTAGTATGAAATGTTGAATAATAATTTTAGTGATTTGCTACAGTAGAGAATGATAAGGTTTTTGCATTGGTTTATACTAACTTATCTCACGAGTTCTTGTTGAGTTTTGTGTGGATGAAGCTTTTGAGATTTAGGAAAACTGTGATATGAGAAGAATTAAGGAGGCACAAAAGCTCAAGATTGGGGATGCCCAAGGCATCCCAAGATAATATTCAAGAAGTCTCAAGCATCTAAGCTTGGGGATGCGCCGGTAGGCATCCCACCTTTCTTCTTCAACAATTATCGATTAGTATCGGTTGAGCCTAAGTTTTTGCCTCTTCACATGAGTTGTGATATCCTTGGAATGTCATTTTATTTTGTTTTCCTTGCTGTTTGAATAAAATACTTATATCTGAAAGTTTTTAAATAAAATAGAGTCTCCACATAGCCACCTATTTACTTAACTACTCGCTTGATCTTCACTTATATCTTTTTGGAGTAGCTTGTCACTTACTCTTGTGCTTCACTTATATCCTAGGAGCAAATTGTTGAATAAATTGAATGTCATGAAGTTGAAATCATATGATGCCTAGTGGTAGCTTCACATTGGGTTTAGAAAGTGAATCTTTTGAGGCTTGACAATCACAATATTGGCCATACAAGCAATTCACGAATAATTAGTATAAGGAAGAGAACTTTCACATGCAAATACACTATCTTGGAAATCTTTTGTGATTGTGAGCCCCTATCAAAATATTATATGCCAAAATTGTTGACGTTGGACAAGGAAGACAATGTAATGGTTTATCTTTGTTCATATTCACATAGAAGTTACATTGTCATAGATCCTTCAACATGTGGTACTTTCCCCCATCTTTGCTAGCCAAAAATTCCGCACCAAGTAGAGATACTACTTTTGCATCCAAAAACCCTTAAACCCAAATCATATTTTCAAGAGTCCACTATACATACCAATATGTGGTATTCTTTTTGCCGTTCTAAGCAAATTTGTATGTGCCATCTCTAATATTCAAAATAAATTTCTATTTTGTGTGCTCGTACCGCTCGCGAGGCGGTGAGGGGTGGCCAATTGTCAGGGAAACGACACCTATGGGATCACAAGAATCCCTACTACGGTTGCCGAGGCGCAGGGTTGCAAGAAGAGCAGAGTCAGTAGCCAGCACAAGGAGCGTTTACCCAGGTTTGGGCCGCGAGGATGCGTAAAACCCTAGTCCTGCTTTGGTGGGTGTATTTCAGAGAGTTCTTGAGCTCTTGAACTAGCTGTGGTGAGTGCGTGGTTCCAAAAGCCGAATCCTTCTCCAGTATGCCACGGGCCTCCTTTTATAGTCGAAAGGGGCTGCCACAGTGGCACACAGGAGGTGGAAAGGCGCACAGTGCCCTGAGCTTATCGCTCGTATTACAGGACAAGACACATTTAATGCGTAGCTTAGGTGTCCCCCTGCTTTATCGGGGACGGGGCGAGGCCCGTCCCGTCCGTCGCCGCTCCTCCTTGCTTCGACACGCGCCTTGGCCAGTGATGTGTGCAGCTCCATGTAGGCAGGCATGCAGCTGAGGTGGCACGGTGGTGGAGCCTTCACGAAGATCTGCATGCCGCCACGTAGTCGCTCGATGAGTTGGCCAGGGGCTGCATGTTGCCACGCAGGTGCTCGCCCAGCTGGTTGGGCTGGCAGCTGCATGTGAACGGAGGTGGAAGCTTGGTTGGCGTGGGCCTAGCGGTGGCCCTGCTGGCGTCCTTGGTGAGGGCCTTGCCGGGTGGCCAGGCAAGGGTCTTGCCGTGTGGCCCGGCAAGGGTCTTGCCGTGGCTCGCTGTCGTCCCCGGCAAGGACCTTGCCGGGGGTCTGGTGGCCTTCCTAGGCAAGGATCTTGCCGAGGATCGTCGTCTTCTAATCCTCATCTGATCTTGAATATGTCTTCACAAAGATTTGCATGCCACCACAGTGGTGCCTTCCCGAGCCCTGGCCCCACGTGGATGATGGCATTGGGGACCGTGGGCTCAAGGGTGGCTCGCTCTGTTGGTGTGGGGCGAGCTGCCCTGGCAAGGGTCTTCCCGGGGGAGCCTGCTTCGTCCCTCTGCTCCTTGTGGTCTCGACCTTGGTGTTGCTTTGATTATCTTGGGCTTCGGTCTTACCTTGGCTCACCTCCCCTGTTCTACTTGGTGTGACCGTGGGCGTGGCTCAGACTGCCCGTGCACAGGTAAAGGGGTACAAAAGCGTGCCCCTCTTTTTGTACACCGACAGGAGCCCCCGGGCCTGGGCCACACATAACCGCGACACGTTGTTGGGCCAGGCCCAAAACGGTGCCCGGGCAGGCGGGGCGGTTTTTACCGTGGTAAGACTTTTCACGCGCTGTGCTTCCCACGACCCGCGCGCGTGGCGCGGCGTGGAGGGGTGTGTGTGACGTGGGCGGCATGCGTGGGGCGGTTTCTGCATGCATGCGTCACATCGCAGTAAATGGGCAGCGCGACCCGCGGCTTCCCCGTAAAAAGGGATAACCGCGGGCGCACTGTTCCTTTTACCCTTCACGCAACCCCAATCTCGGAAACCTCCGCTTGCCTTCCTCTTCTTCTCCAAGCTTCGTTCCTGCTCGCTGCCGGTGCGCTTCCGCCGCCCTCTGTCCTGCCCCCCTCCCCCAGCCGCCATGGCGCCAAAATCCACCAAGGGCAAGGGGGTGGCCAAGGATGCCGGAACCGTGGAGCCGCCGGAGAGTGCGCTGGCGGTGCAGCGGACGCAGCCTGCCTTCTTCCCCTCGACATTTCATGTGTTCGAGCTTCGGGACTCCTTCAAGCCCCTGTGGGGAGTGAACACGTGGGGGGAGAATTCGGGGCATCTAGCCACGCGCGTCATCCCTGCCGACTGCGCCGAGGCTGCCCCAAATCGGTACCCCTTCTTTGTCGATTATTTTTCCTCTGGGCTCTATCCTCCCTTCTCTGATTTCTTCAGCGACGTCATGCATACCTTCGGCTTCCGCCTCCTGGATTTTACTCCGAATGCGGTGGCGTGCATGGCCCTTTTCGCGCATCTCTACGAGGACTTCGCCGGGGTGCACCCCAACACGGCGCTCTTTCGCCATTACTTCTCCCCTCGGATCCAACCAGGGGGTGCCATCTCCGGTTGCATCGCCTGGGTCTCAAGATCCAAGGGAGCGTATCCGGAGGGCGCCATGAAGGAGAGGTGGGAAGAATGGCGGGGCCGGTGGTGCTGGATTGAGGAGAAGGACCCGCCGGCATTCTGTGAAGTTCGTCGGGCGCCGCCGGTCCGCAGAAGCGATTGGAGCGACGTCGATGTTGACGACGAGAAGCTCACGGTCGCAACCACCAGGATCCTTCGGCTCACCGAGGCCGGCCTCACCCTCGAGATGATCGGGGCGCACTTCATCCGCCGCCGGATCACTCCACTACATAACAAGGGGAGGCCAGCCTGGCTCTTCGGGAACCCCGCCGACACCATGCGGCTTCGTCCCGGCCTCGACCACAATTTCACGGTGATGGCGCATGCCCATTTCTGCCAGCGGCTCTTCCATCTTGACGTGGGCCGCGACGGCGAGGGTGAGCGGACCGGCGAGGTCGCGAGGGCCGCCGCGAAGACCGACAAGGTCCTCAAGGGGCCTCTGTTCAAGCTGCCGACGGGGGTGGTCCCATTGTGCAATAACTCGCGCTGGTCCGATATCATTGCCATGATGCCAGACTGCAACGCTCATGGCCCTGACCCGAGCTGGAAGGAGCCGGAGGACGCCGAGGTGCAGCAGTTCTTTGATACTCTGCACGAGGGATACATCAATGCCGACGCCGAGCGGCTGCTGGTGCAGGACACCGCCCAGGCGGAACTGGACTACATCGCCACCAGGGCGAGGGAGGCACAGCTTGCCGAGGAGGCCGGCAGTGCTGGCGGTGTGGAGGACAAGGCCGTGACTGCCACGGAGGAGGGGGAGCTCGCCCGGTGGGCGGCAGCCGCCGGGGAAGCTAGCAGCGCCGGCACCGAGTCTCCTCTGGTTGAGGATGTGGTCGGCGAGTCGTCGTCGGAGGAGGCCGGGACCGCCGGCCCGACGCCGGCTATGGGGAGAGGGCGAGTCCTGCGGCGGGCCAGTTCCGGTGAGCCGGTCCGGCCCGGCAGGGCTGCGCGGCCGCAGCTGACCTTGGAGGGGTCCGGGCGCCACACGAGGGCCGCGGCGGCAAAGAAGCGGGCGAAGGCCGCGGTGAAGAAGAAGACAGCCGCCCCTTCTTCGTCCACGCCTGTCTAGACACCACCTCCTCCCCCCCCCCCCCTCCGGCGGATGTTGACACGGAGGTTACTTTTGATTATGGATCCCTCAGCCCGAGGAGGAAGAGGAAAACAGCGGAGGAGGAGGCGGACGACGAGTAACTATATGGTTCCTTTTTGTTATCTCTGCCTCCTCAATCTGTGTTGCTCGTCTTGACTTGTCTTCGCCTTTGCAGGGACTTGGAGATGCTGGCCCAGAGAGTGAAGAGGGCCCAGGTCTCGGCGGGTGGCCAGCCCCCGGTTGGTACTTCGAGGGCGCCACTGGTGGTGTTGAGCAGCCCGGATAGCAGCCCCCCGCATAGCCCCCAGCGTAAGTTCATCATTCTTCCCCTGTCGACATCTGTCAGGGGCACGACACTTTGGTGCTGACCTTGCCAGGTATGCAGGAGGAGAGCAGCAGTAGGCGGAGCCGCAGAGGGCTACGCCTAACACACCGCCCCCATCGACCACGCCGCCCCGAGGGGCGTCCCCGGCAAGGGCGCCAAGCATCGAGGCCACGCACATGGAGGAGGAGGAGGAGAACTTGGGCGCCGGCGGCTTTGCCTCGACGCCAAATGTTAGCGGGGAGAGGACTTCCGTTTCCCAGCCTGGTACCGGCACAGGTAAGTCGTTCGCCGTTCGTCCCTATTTCTTTTTCTTTCTGGCTCTTGGTCTTGGCCTTGCCTCACCCCCTTCTTCGGCGTCCAGATCCCTCCTCGGTGAACCCAGAGGACGTGGACGCCGTCATCGAGGACGTCGGCAAGGCCGCCGAAGCGGACGCCGAGAAGATTGCTGCCGAAGAGGCCGCCAAGGGCGCTGGCGAGGATGCCGCCAAGGGGTCTACCGGGGAGGCCGGCAAGGCTGCCGCTGAGGAGACCGGCAAGGGGCCTACCAGAGAGGCCGGCGGGGCTGCTGCCGAGGAGGAGGAGGTGGTGGCTGATGACCAGCCTTCCTCTTCTGCTGCTTCCGGCTCCAGCAAGTACCTGAGGGTGAGCGACGACTTGTTGGTCCACCTTCCAGGCGCGTCGAGCACCAGGACACTCGTTGAGGGAGAGGTGTTCGACGACGAACTGCTTGCCGCTACCGGGCTTGAAGTCGTCGACGAGCCGATCGTTGGTGGCGACGGTTCGCAGGAAGAGCGGCTCC
Organism: Triticum aestivum; assembly: GCF_018294505.1. Lineage (NCBI taxonomy): Eukaryota > Viridiplantae > Streptophyta > Magnoliopsida > Poales > Poaceae > Triticum > Triticum aestivum. The sequence continues at coordinate 56,726,168 of NC_057796.1, forward strand.
TCCACGCCATGGGCGCCAGCTTCCGGAAGCTCCAGGCGCTCCACCGCGCCCGCTTGGACAAGGCTAAGTCCAGGACGGCGGTGGTGGAGAAGGCGGAGGCGGACCTCCAGAAGCATGTTGCCGAGACGAAGGACTAGTTCCGCGAGGCCCACAAGGAGCTCAAGGCTGCTCAGGGCGAGCTGTCCAAGCGCGACGTGGAGCTCACCATGAAGCTCGCCGACATCGAGAAAGCTCAAGAGACGGCAAGGAACTTGGCCGCGGCCGCTGAAGCCGCCCGGACCTAGCACGAGGCCGCGCTGAACTCCCAGGAGGAGGACCTCGCTGCACGCGAGGAGAAGCTTGCCGCCATGCTTCGTGGCAAGGATGCAGAGGTGGAGAAGCTTGTCTTGCAGCGGACCAGTGAGCTGGAGTAGAGGCACAAAGAGACACTCAATGCTCAGGCCCAGGTTCACGCCGACAAGGTGGAGGAGCTGGAGGCGGAGCGCGACGGGTTGAAGGAGCAGGCCCTGAAGCTATCCCAGGAGAGGGACACGCTTAATAGTGCCCTGACAGAGGCGCAGGGCGCGGTCATCAGCAAGGCTGGGGAGCTCTCCGAGGCCAGCAACTCCATCAAAGACCTCAAGCTGAAGCTGGAGGGTCTCGAGAAGGTGCTGTCGGAGGCCAAAACCCAAGAGGGGACCCTGGCCAAGGAGCTGGAGGCCAAGAAGCAGTTGCGGAAGAACGAGGGCCTCAACTTCGCGGATCACGTGGAGGGTGAGAATCGTTGGCTCGATCGCCTTGCCACCGTTGCCAACCAGGCTGCCACGCAGCTGGCCATCATGGGGATGCCGGAGATGAGGTATGTCCCGGAGTGGAGCGTGAGCGCCAATTGCAGCCTGACCATGTTCTTTGAGAAGGTCGTCGGCGCTCTGGAGCAGCTTCACGCCAACCGGGCGGCCTCACTGGCCGACGAGTCCCGGAGGCTTTGCCAGGGTGCCATGACCAAGGTTCTCACCAAGGTGGCGCACTGGTACCCGGACCTCGACTTCGACGCCGCGCTGGAGAGCTTGCCGGAGGGTACTGACGTTGCGCCGCTTAGGAAGCGCATCAAGCCCATAATTAGCCGAGTTGGCGAAATTCAAAGGTTGGAGGGCCAGCGCCGGGATTAGGCACCCCACTCTTTATCGCCGCTGCAGGTTCACAACCAAGACAATCGCTATCTCTAGTTAGAACCGCAGCAACAATTCGATGTAATATAACTCTACAGCACTTTCAGTATCATGCATGTTATTTTCCTGTTTGATTTTCCTTTGTATGTCCACCCTACGCTACCTGGATAGGTTTGTCGGCGCGTAAACCCAGGGCAGCGTCTTGGGGACGGATCCCCATTGGCCTGCCGGGTGTGCTTGCTGCCGGGCAAACCACCTTGCCGCCCTTATCGCGGCCGCCCGAACTGTCGAGCTTGACTCGAGTCAGAATCAAGAGCGTTGCCAGGTGCGGAAGGCTACCCCGCCACTCTCGACGCGGCCGCTTGAGCTGTTGAGTGGACTCGAAATAGAACAAAGGCGTTGGCAATTGTGGGAGGGCCCCTTTGCATGCAGGTCTCTCATACATAGGCAAAATCTCCGAGGACGATAACCTTATATATAGGAGGAAATAACTCAAAGCTCTGAATGACTTAGCTTTTCTGTTGCCGCGCCGGCGTCGTTCCTCCGGCCGCCTTCTTCTCAGGAGCCAAGGGCGATGAAGAACTGCTAGGCTAACTACTAGACCAGATTCTCACAATTGTGGTCCCCTACCTGGCGCGCCAAAGATGTCGGGGAAACGACACCTATGGGATCACAAGAATCTCTACTACGGTTGCCGGGGCGCAGGGTTGCAAGAAGAGCAGGATCAGTAGCCAGCACAAGCAGCGTTTACCCAGGTTCAGGCCGCGAGGATGCGTAAAACCCTAGTCCTGGGTGTATTTCAGAGAGTTCTTGAGCTCTCGAACTAGCTGTGGTGTGTGCGTGGTTCGAAAAAGCCGAATCCTTCTCCAGTATGCCATGGGCCTCCTTTTATAGTCGAAAGGGGCTGCCACAGTGGCACACAGGAGGTGGAAAGGCGCATAGTACCTGGTCTGGTGGCCTTCCTCGGCAAGGATCTTGCCGACGATCGTCGTCTTCTAATCCTCGATCTTGAATTTGTCTTCACAAAGATTTGCATGCCACTACAGAGGTGCCTTCCCGAGCCCTGGCCCCACGTGGATGATGGCGTTGGGGACCGTGGGCTCAAGGGTGGCTCACTCTGTTGGTGTGGGGCGAGCTGCCCCGGCAAGGGTCTTGCCAGGGGAGCCTGCTTCGTCCCTCTGCTCCTTGTGGTCTCGGCCTTGGTGTTGCTTTGATTATCTTGGGCTTCGGTCTTACCTTGGCTCACCTCCCCTGTTCTGCTTGGTGTGACCGTGGGCGCGGCTCCGACTGCCCGTGCACAGGTAAAGGGGTACAAAAGCGTGCCCCTCTTTTTGTACACCGACACCAATATTTTCCATGCTAGATGTGTTATTCTCACGATGAGTGTTTATTCACTTATGATTGCACGAGAGTAAGGCAAAGGTATTAGGGATGCCCAGTCCCGAAATGAAAAATGAATTTACTTTATGTTGTCAAATAATAAATTCCTTGAAAAGTGTTGGTATGGAGGGCACTGATGACCCACAAGTATAGGCGATCTATCGTAGTCCTTTCAATAAGTAAGAGTGTCGAACCCAACGAGGAGTAGAAGGAAATCACAAGCAGTTTTCAGTAATTTATTCTCTGCAAGCACTGAAATTGCCGGTAACAGATAGTTTTGTGATAAGGTAATTTGTAACGGGTAACAGGTAAATAAAGTAAACAAGGTGCAGCAAGGTGGCCCAATCCTTTTTGTAGCAAAGGACAAGCCTGGACAAACTCTTATATAAAGGAAAACGCTCTCGAGGACACATGGGAATTATCGTCAAGCTAGTTTTCATCACGCTTATATGATTCGTGTTCGTTACTTTGATAATTTGATATGTGGGTGGACCGGTGCTTGGGTGCTGCCCTTCCTTGGACAAGCATTCCACTTATGATTAACCCCTATTGCAAGCATCCGCAACTACAAAAGAAGTATTAAGGCAAATCTAACCATAGCATGAAACATATGGATCCAAATCAGCCCCTTACGAAGCAACACATAAACTAGGGTTTAAGCTTCTGTCACTCTAGCAACCCATCATCTACTTATTACTTCCCAATGCCTTCCTCTAGGCCCAAATAATGGTGAAGTGTCATGTAGTCGACGTTCACATAACACCACTAGAGGAAAGACAACATACATCTCATCAAAATATCGAACGAATACCAAATTCACATGACTACTTATAGCAAGACTTCTCCCATGTCCTCAGGAACAAATGTAACTACTCACAAATCGTATTCATGTTCATAATCTGAGGGGTATTAATATGCATGAAGGATCTGAACATATGATCTTCCACCAAATAAACCAACTAGCATCAACTACAAGGAGTAATCAACACTACTAGTAACCCACAGGTACCAATCTGAGGTTTTGAGACAAATATTGGATACAAGAGATAAACTAGGGTTTGAGATGAGATGGTGCTGGTGAAGATGTTGATGGAGATTGACCCCCTCCCGATGAGAGGATCGATGGTGATGATTTCCCCCTCCCGGAGGGACGTTTCCCCGGCAGAATAGCTCCGCCGGAGCCCTAGATTGGTTTCGCCAGGTTCCGCCTCGAGACGGCGGCGCTTCGTCCCGAAAATTTCCTTCTGATTTTTTCCAGGGCGAAAGACTTCATATAGCCAAATATGGGCACCGGAGGCTTGCCAGGGGGCCCACGAGGCAGGGGGCGCGCCCAGGGGGTAGGGCGCGCCCCCCACCCTCATGGATGGTGGGTGGCCCCCTCTGGTGCTTTCTTCACCCAATATTTTTTATATATTCCAAAACTGACTTCCGTTGAGTTTCAGGACTTTTGGAGTTGTGCAGAATAGGTCTCTAATATTTGCTCCTTTTCCAGCCCAGAACTCCAGCTGCCGGCATTCTCCCTCTTCGTGTAAACCTTGTAAAATAAGAGAGAATAGGCATAAGTATTGTGACATAATGTGTAATAACAGGCCATAATGCAATAAATATCAATATAAAACCATGATGCAAAATGGACGTATCAACTCCCCCAAGCTTAGACCTCGCTTGTCCTCAAGCGGAATCCGATAACGAAAAATATGTCCACATGTTTGGAGATAGAGGTGTCGATAAAATAAATTACGGACATGAGGGCATCATGATCATTCTTATAACAGCAACATATATATATATATATATTGTCATATGATTTATTATTCTAAAGTAACAATCTATTCACAATGTCAAGTATGAATCAGAAACTTCATTGAAAACTAACAAACTATGATCTCGGTCATTGAAGCAATTGCAATTTATCATAACATCGGAAAGAGTCAATATAAGAGCTTTTCAGCAAGTCCACATACTCAACGATTATTTAGTCTTTCACAATTGCTAACACTCACGCAATACTTATGGGTATGGAGTTTTAATCGGACACAGAGAAAGATAGGGGCTTGTAGTGTTGCCTCCCAACCTTTTACCTCAAGGGTAATGTCAACAATAATAGTTCATGATAACTTACATCCAATTGGATATATATATATATATATATATATATATATATATCAGGATCTTTCCAACCCAATGTTCTTGCCAAAGGAAAAAGTGTAAAACGGAAAGGTGAAGATCACCGCGACTCTTGCATAAGACATAAAGCAAAAATAAAAGATAGGCCCTTCGCAGAGGGAAGCAGAGGTTGTCATGTGCTTTTATGGTTGGATGCACAAAATCTTAATGCGAAAGAACGTCACTTTATATTGCCACTTGTGATATGGACCTTTATTATGCAGTCTGTCGCTTTTATTTCTTCCATATCACAAGATTGTATAAAGCTTATTTTCTCCACACTAATAGATCATACATATTTAGAGAGCAATTTTTATTGCATGCAACAATGACAACTTACTTGAAGGATCTTACTCAATCCATAGGTAGGTTGGTGGACACTCATGGAAAAACTGGGTTTAAGGATACTCGGAAGCACAAGTAGTATCTCTACTTGGTGCAAGGAATTTGGCTAGCATGAGGGGGAAAGGCAAGCCCAACATGTTGGATGATCCATGACAATATACTTTATTTCGGATATAAGAAAACATAACCCATTACGTTGTCTTCCTTGTACAACATCAACTTTTAGCATGTCATATTTTAATGAGCACTCACAATCATAAAAGATGTCCAAGATAGTATATTTATATGCGAAAACTTCTCTTTCTTTATTACTTCTATTAATTGCAACGATGACCAAAACTATGTTTGTCAACTCTCAACAACTTTTATTCATCACACTCTTTTATATGTGAAGTCATTACTCTCCATAAGATCAATATGATCTCTTTAATTCTTTTTTTATTCTTTCTCTTCTCCTTTATTTTTATTCCCTCAAGATCATAGAAAGATAATCAAGCCCTTAACTCAAAACCAATCTTTATTATATATAGCTCACAGACTCGATTACATAGAAGGATCATAAAGCAAAACTCACAACGGGATCATACTAAAACTTTATTCTACTAGATCAAGATATTACCAAAAGGATCGAACTAAGAAAAAAAGGGTAAAGATAGGAGTGTGATGGTGATACGATACCGGGGCACCTCCCCCAAGCTTGGCAGTTGCCAAGGGGAGTGCCCATACCCATGTATTTATGTCTCTTTCCTCGGAGGTGGTGATGATGGAGTTGCTGATGATGTAGGCTTGTTGTCCGTCTTCCAAGGCATAGGCTCACTATCATAGAAGGATGACCGAGTCTCCGGGATCCTCAAATCTGCAGCCAAACTCATCCTCTTGAATCTATATTCATACTCACAGTTTTGGTTTTGTAGGTCATAGATCTAGGCTTGGAGATGCTTGATTTTCTCGTGAAGCTTGAAGATGGTCTCCCCAATGTTCTTGGCATCCAGCTTGTGGTTGTTGGTGAACTCCGCAGTCATCATGTGGTTTACGTTGAGTCCGCTTTCCACCATCCCCTGGCACTTGAAAACTTGTTGCTCCATTGCTTCGAGTCTTGTCTCCACGCTTCCGATCCTCCTTGGTCCCTCGACATCACGGATGTGCAGCAACCCATCATGCATCTCAATGGTTTGAGGGTGTTGCAGCACCTCTGCGAGGTAGGGATTGATAACCTTCTAGAAGAACTTGTCCTTGGGGGCGTTTGAAGACGTCATGATGATCTAGATTTGTCAGAAAAACAGCTCGAAACCAAAACAGAGGATATTTGCGTGGTACAGTGGTCAAAACCTTTGGGAGATTATATAATGAATTTTTGCCGACCAAAAGAAGTATCGTGCAAGAAAACGGAGTTCGGAGGGCACACGAGGTGCCCATGAGGCAAGGGGCGCGCCCAGGGGGGTAGGGCGCGCCCTCCACCCTCGTGGATGCCTCGTGTCCCTTTCGGACTACTTCTTATTTTTTCCTATTTTCTTAAATATTCCAAAACGGAGAAATATTGCTATTGGAACTGTTTTGGGGTCGGTTTACTTACTGTACCACATACCTATTCCTCTTCGGAGTCTGAAACGTTCTGGAAAGTGTCCCTTATATATTCCTCCGGGGTTACGGTCTCAATAACATTAGTTTCAACATTTATGGGATTACCTGAGATATAATGCTTGATTCTTTGACCGTTCACCACCTTCGGATTTGTGCCATCGAAGTTGTTGATTTTGATGGCACCGGAACGATAGACCTCCTTGATAACGTAAGGACCTTCCCATTTAGAGAGGAGTTTTCCTGCAAAAAATCTTAAACGAGAGTTGTATAGCAAAACATAATCACCTACATTAAACTCACGCTTTTGTATCCTTTTGTCATGCCATCTTTTAACTTTTTCTTTAAACAGTTTGGCACTCTCCATTCATGAAGTGAGCTAATGTCAAATAGCCTCTTCTCACCGGCAAGTTTGAAATCATAATTGAGCTCTTTAATGGCCCAATATGCCTTATGTTCTAGTTCGAGAGGTAAATGACATGCTTTTCCATAAACCATTTTATACGGAGACATTCACATAGGATTTTTATATGCAGTTCTATAGGCCCATAATGGACCAATTCTTTCTAGATCTATTAACAGTCTTTTGCAAAATTAATTTAATCTCCCTATTACTTAGTTCTACTTGACCACTAGATTTTGGATTGTATGGAGATTCAATTCTATGATTAACATCATACTTAGCCAACATTTTACAAAAAGCACCATGAATAAAATGTGAACCACCATCAGTCATTAAGTATCTAGGGACTCCAAACCTCGAAAAAATAACTTCTTTAAGCATCTTAATAGAGGTGCTATGATCAGCACTACTAGTTGGAATAGCTTCTACCCACTTAGTAACGTAATCAACAGCAACTAAAATATGTGTATACCCATTAGAGGAAGGAAATGGTCCCATATAATCAAAGCCCCAAACATCAAATGGTTCAATAACAAGTGAATAATTCATAGGCATTTCTTGACGTCTACTAATATTACCAATTCTTTGACATTCATCACAAGACAAGACAAGACAAACTTACGGGCGTCCTTAAAGAGAGTAGGCCAATAAAAACCGGATTGCAATACCTTATGTGCAGTTCTATCTCCAGAGTGGTGTCCTCCATAAGCCTCGCAGTGACACTTGCGTAGGATCTGTTCCTGTTCATGCTCAGGTACACAACGTCTAATAACACCATCTACTCCTTCTTTATAAAGGTGTGGGTAATCCCAGAAGTAATGCCTTAAATCATAGATTTTTTTCTTTTGTTGGTATGTGAAACTAGGTGGTATAAATTTAGCATAATCAGCATAATCAGCATACCATGGAGCAGTACGAGAAGCGTTTATGACAGCTAATTGTTCATTATGGAAGCTATCATCAATAGGTAGTGGGTCATCAAGAACATTCTCTAACCTAGATAAGTTGTCTGCAATGGGGTTCTCAGCTCCCTTTCTATCTATGATATGCAAATCAAATTCTTGTAGTAGGAGAACCCATCTAATAAGTCTAGGTTTAGCATCTTTCTTTTCCATAATATATTTAGTAGCAGCATGATCAGTGTGAACAGTTACTTTAGAATCAACAATATAAGGTCTGAACTTATCACAAGCAAATACAACTGCTAAAAAATCATTTTCAGTAGTAGCATAATTTCTTTGGGCTTTGTCTAAAGTTTTACTAGCATATTGGATAACATTTAATTTCTTATCAACTCTTTGTCATAGAACAACACCTACAGCATAATCACTAGCAACACACATAATTCAAAGGGTAAATTCCAATCAGGTGACTGAACAATAGGTGCAGAAATCAAGGCTTTCTTAAGTATTTCAAATGCTTCTACACAATCATCATCAAAGACAAAAGGAACATCTTTTTGTAAGAGATTAGTCAGAGGCCTAGAAATTTTTGAGAAGTCTTTAATGAACCTCCTATAAAAACCGCAATGACCAAGGAAACTTCATATACCTTTAATGTCCTTAGGACACGACATCTTTTCAATAGCATCAACTTTAGCTTTATCAACTTCAATACCTCTTTCATAAATTTTATGCCCCAATACAATACCTTCATTAACCATAAAGTGGCACTTCTCCCAATTCAAGACAAGATTTGTTTCTTCACATCTCTGCAAAACTCGATCAAGGTTGCTTAAGCAATCATCAAAAGAACTTCCATATATAGAAAAATCATCCATGAAAACCTCAACAATCTTTACACAAAAGTTAGAGAATGTAGTAGTCATACATCTTTGAAAGGTAGCAGGTGCATTACATAAACCAAAAGGCATACGTCTATAAGCAAAGGTACCGAAAGGGCAAGGAAAAGTGGTCTTTTCTTGATCCTCTTTTGACACCGGTATTTGAGAGAAACCAGAATAACCGTCTAGAAAGCAAAAATGTGTATGTTTGGATAATCTTTCTAGAATTTGATCAATAAAAGGTAAAGGGTAATGATCCTTTTTAGTAGCTTTATTTAGTTTGCAGAAATCAATTACCATTCTATAACCTGTAACAATTCTTTGTGGGATCAATTCATCTTTATCATTAGGAACAACAGTAATACCTCCCTTCTTAGGGACACAATGGACATGACTTACCCACTGACTACAGCAATGGGATATATTATACCTGCCTCCAGAAGCTTTAGTATTTCTTTTCTTACCACTTCTTTCATCTTAGGATTTAACCGTCGTTGGTGATCAACAATCGGTTTAGCGTCTTTCTCCAATTTTATTTTGTGCTGGCATAGAGTGGAGCTAATGCCCTTAAGATCATCTAGAGTATATCCAATAGCAGCACGGTGCTTCTTCAGAGTTTTCAATAATTTCTCTTCTTCCTGCTCTGAAAGGTTAGCACTAATAATAAATGGATATATCTTCTTTTCATCGAGATAAGCATATTTAAGAGTATCAAGTAATGGTTTAGGCTCAAACACGGGATCACCCTTGGGTGGAGGAGGATCCCC